>NW_015548278.1:652902-675927 GCF_001515605.1 Sinocyclocheilus anshuiensis
ACAATATAAATTATATTGCGTATTGTGACAAATATTCCGTACCCACTGTATATATATATATATATATATGAATATATAAAACCAGCATTTTAACAGTTGTATGTTAATATAGTGTTGACAGGTATCAAACCATAATTCATGGGTGCCTGGTGTCAATAGAGGACATCGCTTGCTTGTTATAATTAATTGAAGCAGGCAACTCATTCATTTCCACAGCATTTAAAAAGTTATGCCTCCACAATATGCTGCAGCTTTCCCTCCAAACACATGCCCTTATTTGTTCTCTCATAAATCAGATTTGGACAGGTGGCGTTGGGCTTTTTTCTTCTGTTTCACTCTAAAGCTCTCTTACCATCTGGGATCACCATAGTGTTCTTTGGTGGTGTTTCTAAAGAAAAATAAATAAATTAAGGCAGGATTGCAGTAAACGATAGCAGCAAAGACTGAACTCACTGTAAATCTATGACCTTCTTTCTCAAACTTTGTTTGCTGGAGACCGCTGTGCCTTGTGGTTCTTATTTCTTACATTTGTCAGATGATGCTTTTAGTAGCCTCCTTTGTCTGGATCCCCTTTTGGGCTGGATTGATGTTCAGGGCATATAAGAGCTGTTGGCTCATGGGAACTCAGATTTGAGTCTTTGGTCATGTCTCAATCCCACTCCTCCCTCTCTTAGCCTCATACTTCATTCCTTATACTCTTATTGTCCTAAAAATATAAGCAAAAGGAGAATGATGGCATTGTTTATTTGCACATGCTATTAGGATTTTTAGCACTCGATTTACTTAAGTAATGATGCCAACATGGCCAGAAAATAATTTGCATTTTCCGCAGATAATTTTGCCCTATTCACCAAAGATATGCTGCAGTGATGAATAAAAATATATACAGATATCCCTGTTAAACATACTTATATTTACCACCAACTGTCAGTGGCTGCTATTTGTGTCAGCCATATATCTGGATATATTTGATGTTATAACAACTGTATAGTAAATGTTATGTGTATAATAGGTTGTAATATAATTGTGGCCTAATGGTTAGAGAATTGGACTTGCAATCCAAATGTTGCGGGTTCAAGTCTCGGTACCGGCAGGGATTGTAGGTGGGGGGAGTGAATAAACAGCACTCAATACCTTCAATACCATGACTGAGGTTCCCTTGATCAAGGCATCAAACCCCCAACTGCTCACTGGCTGCACAGTGTGTTCACTGCTCACTATATTTTGACCAATGAATCCATTGCGCATATATATATATATATATATGTTACATGTGGCTTTTATAATGTTCCTGTGACTCAGTGGTAGAGCATTGCGTTAGCAGGGCAAAAGGTTGTGGGTTTGATTCCCAGGGAATACACATACTGGTAAAAAATGTATAGCCTGAATGCACTGTAAGTCGCTTTGGATAAAAGTGTCTGCTAAATGCATAAATTACTGTAAAAACACTGTGTATATATATGCGAAAATGCTAACCATTTTTAATGGTTAATAAAGTTTTATTACTCCTGTGAGTCTTGCTTGTGGGCTTTCTGCATGTGGGCGCCCTCCGGTGTCGAGTATGAATGAAACATAAATTACATGTGAGAGTTAAGCACTCCATAATGAAGCTGCACCAGGTTATTATGTGTCATATTATCACGAGTACTATTCATTTTTAAATGTCACCAATACTGGTATATTGCAACACCCTTAACAGATCAAGAAACATTTCTTATTATTATCAATGTTGAGAATAATTATGCTGCTTATTTTGTTTTGGAAAATATGATACATTTATTCCTGATACATGAGCTCCAGTGATCTGTGGCAGTGCTGTCTAATGTCTGCTGCAGCCACATCAGTAGAGACAGATGTGATAAACAGATACAGAGAGGCGCTTACAGAGCCTCTGGATGCTCGGCTGCAGTATTGTATCCTGCTGCTGGTGCCTGATGTGTCATAAAGCATTGTACTCGCGACAGATCATGACCGGAGATGCAGGGGCTGGTAATTGATCATCTTCCTGGTTTGCCACTGTCCGGTGACACTGAAACAAACCTACACTTATGCACACACACACACACACACACACACACACACACACACAGCTGCAGTCTAATTGGACGGGTTCCTCTAACTCAAACGGAATAATCTTGCCAGATTCACCTGCACAGCTGCATTTTCAGCTCTAATTGGACTCCTCCTTTGTCCTTTTTTGTTTGCCCATCCCCCCTCTCTTTCACTGCAGAAATATATCCCTTTTGTCCTGTTCAGACAACTTTGAGTTTTCCTTCCCATTTTTTTCCCTACTCAATGGTCAGCCGGACTGTATGCCTCCTAATGTCTCCATTTCTCTCTGTCAGTGTTGCTGTAATCCTCCCAGAATAACTTGGAAAGGAAAGAACGTCCTTGGAAAGTCAATGGCCCCAGTGCAGGTGTAGGTGCTCAGTTTAAAACAATGAGCAGAGAAGGAGAGAGAACAATCTGGAATATTGAATAAGAGTGTAATAGCCCACTCTGCTGCTTTTAAATGAAAATCCAGCTGTTGTGCTTCAAAACGTTGACAGCATATGTTATCTCTGTTAGGTTGTTTTTGTGTCAGGGTTGAGAGCTCATTAAAACAATCATAGAAGCATGTTTGATCTTGTCACAATCAATCCACTGAAGGCGAGCGTAAGTGAGAACCCAAGTGCAGTTTATTTACAGTGTGATCCAAACATCCAAAAAATAATCCGTGACTTGACTTGACATGAACAGACTTGACATGAACAGACTTGACTTGACTTGACTAGGCATGAACAGACTTGATGAGGCATGAACAGACTTGACGAGGCATGAACAGACTAGACTCACCGACAGCGGGTTACAACATCAGTACACGACAAGGCACAATGACACCATGATGGCTACTTATATCAGACAAGAGGGTCACAAGACAAGAACAAACCAATGGGAAACAAGACACATGACTAAGACAACTAATCAGAACAAGACTAGGCTAACTAAGACCAGCAAACCAGTATACATTTGGGGCTGGTCTCTTGTGCTCACTAAGGTTGCATTTATTTGATCAAAAATACAGTAGAAACACAGTATTATATTATGGGGGAGTGTAAGAAGAGATAAATAAGATAATATATTATTTTACACAATTTATTTACAAAATAGATAGAATATATTAGAATGTATGGTACTATATGTGCAAAGTATATAAGTGCTTATTCTGACTGTAAACATTACTATGATGTAAACATTGCAGAGGAATATGTGCAGTCATAGTGTGTGAACAATAGTGCAAATTTTCAGCAGTCATTACTCCAGTCTTCAGTGTTGCAAGATCCTTCAGAAATCATTCTAATATGCTGATTTACTGCTCAAGAAACACTCCTTATTATTCTTTTTATTGAAAACAGCTGTGCTGCTTAATATTTTTGTGGAACTTACTTTTTTTTTTTTACAGGATTCTTTGACGAATATAAAGATTCAAAAGAACTGTCCATTTTAATCAGTTTAATGTGTCCTTGCTAAATAAGAGTATTTCTTAGAAGATAATAATAATAATAATACATTTTATTGACCTCAAAGTCAATAGTCAACGTTAGTTTATGTACAATTAATAACATCCATCCAACCATCCGTCCATCCATCCATCTATTGTCCAAACTGCTCTGTAGGGTCGTGGGGATGCTGGAGCCTATCACACAAATAATAGCAATTATGCAGTTTTTATTTGTAGCATATTTATGTATACCTGAATGCACAAATAATTGCACAAATTAAATTTGTCAGTTGTTTTTACATTTTTTTCTTTTTTTTTCAATTCTCAACATATAATTTTAACTAAGATAACTGCTTACCAAAAGCACACTAGAAATAATTTTGTATTACATGAATGTTTGTCAGCAGTCCAGCAGCATTGAGGTACATATTTTCTGTTTTCAAAGTCTACATTTTGCCACAATTGCAGGCATGCGAGTCACATTAAAACTTGCCTTTCAGTCATATTAATTTCCTTACAGTTACCGTATATGAAATGACTTGTTGGACTGATAAACCACTTTGCCTTATGAATTGCATATTTGTTAAGGATATCCACGAAAGCTGACGACTGATATTTTGCATCTTATAGACATAGTCCTCAGCAGACAGTCCTCTGTTAGGACTGGAACACACAACTTTTAAAATATTCACAGATTTTAAAACACTAGGCATCATACACTAAACGACTAAGTGTACACTTTATTAAATTAGGGTCTAATTGTTTATATAATCTTACATTAAAAGTTTGCATTTACTTCATTGACAATCATACAGTACATTAACATTAAATAAGAAGGTCATGATTTGTGTACAGCAAAGGCCAAAAACAACAAAGGGAGCCTTAATGAAGCATTCAGTGTACATTTGAAGATGTTCAAGTTTGTTGTTTCATAAAGTTTGAAGCCTCACAGCATTTAGTGCTGCAACCAGAGATATTTTGAATAAAAGGACCAGCTTTCTCTCAATGTCTTTTTTTTCGCCCCTCCCCCCTCCCACCTCCCTGATTCATTGCTCTTCGACCCAGCACATCAGAGAACATTGTTGGCTCTGTGAAGCAAAACATTACTGCCCATCGCTGTCCTATCTGTTTGCACTTCAAGACTTGGGTCAGGACACAACAAGCTTTACATCTCTCAGCTTGAGACAGATCTTAACAGAACAATTGCTTCAAGTTTTTAACTTCTGAGCTGATCGCTTTAATGTGGACTAATGGAAGATCTCTCAAACTGTCATCTGTGTGAAATTATCCTTTGTTCTTTGGCTTACTCCATCTGTTCTTCTCCTCTCCTGTTCTTTTGTGTTTCGCTCAAATTTCTCCTCCATTACAAAGCCCGGCTTTCGATTTGTTTTCCACATTATGGTTCAGTTTTCCAGGAGTGGGGTTGACTGCTGCGCTAGCTGTTTGTGTTGTGTCAATTTTTTCCACTCTGAAGGCTTTACCTTGACGTATGACAGCCACACATTATTGCTTTTGCAGAGTTCACTGACATCTGTATATCTTGAATAATGTCTGTGAAAATGAAATGATGAGATATATCTATGCAGTGGAGAGAATATAGGCTGGCCGAGAGGAGATTATATTTGTCTGCTATATGGTATGACAGGCTTATTTCTGAGATATTAAATTGCAAAGCCGCTCTCATTCTAGCTGAGATGAAAGTTGTAGCTTTGATTTCCTGTTGTGTGAACAAAAGCAATATGTATTTTTGCAAAAGTGTTCACCTGCCAGAGCTATTTTGAAATCAGTGCAAAGTTGTTACATACATGTAGTGGAGCAAAAGTTGGAAATTGATTTAAGACTTATGAAATTGACACCAAGGCAGGATTCATTTATTAACAATATATGGAGAACTGCTTATAGCATTGATTTCACATGAATCACTAAAGGAATTATGTGAATCAGTTTAAGGCTGCTTACTGTTTGCATAGAGCAATTTTTCCCTCTGCATGTAAATAAATGCACCCAGAAAATGGAGGAAAGACAGTGGAGTGGTAAAATTTTCCAAACAGGAACTAGAGGCTCTTACACACAAGGGGTCTCATTCATGAAACATGAGCAGAACAATTGCTGTCCTATGTAAATTGCCATATTGACTTGAATACTATTATCATACGCAAATCATGTAAGAATTGTTTTACAAAGAATTTACTCAAATTAGCAATGCATTGTGGGATTGCATTAACCATAGGATAGGATACATTTAGCTGCTAACTGTTTTGAACATTCTTTGTGTCACATAGAATGTGAACAGAATTGTCTGTCAGCGAGGTGCCACGATCCAGCGCCCAGGAGGATGCAACACTTCTAGTAGAGTGAGCTCGCAACCTGAGTGGGCAGGGCACCCTCTGTGCTTGATAAGCCAGGGTGATGGCATCCACTATCCAGTGGGCCATCCTCTGCTCGGAGAAGGCATTCCCCTTCTGCCGGCCTCCGTAACAAACAAAGAGCTGTTCTGAGGTCCTGAAGCTTTGTGTACGGTCCACGTACAATCTTAAAGTGCGGACGGGTCAAAGCAAAGGTAGGGCTGGGTCTGCCTCCTCCGGGGGCAGCACTTGCAGGTTCACCATCTGTTCCCTGAGTGGAGTAGTAGGAACCGGGGCCTCAGGATTACCTGGGAGTCAGCCGGCCCTAACTCTAGGCACGATTCGTCGACCGAAAATGCGTGCAGGTCCCCTACCCTCTTGATGGAGGCCAGTGCAACTAGGAGCAGAGTCTTCATTGAAAGAAACTTCAGCTCGACTGATTGCAAAGTCTCAAATAGGACTCGCTGTAGTGCTTCGAGCACCAAGACAGGTCCCAAGAAGGTATAGAGGGAGGTTGAGGAGGGTTCAACCTTTTCGCCCCATAAGGAACTAGATGACCAGGTCGTGCTTCCTCACCGTTCTCCTCTCCACGGGGTCATGGTTAGCAGAAATAGCAGCGACACAAACTTTAAGGGTGGAGGGAGACAGCCTTCACTCTAACCCTTGCTGCAAGGAGAGAATGACTCTGATCGGACATCTTCGGGGGTCCTCTCGATGAGAGGAACACCACTCGACGAACAGGTTCCACTTCAAGGTGTAAGTGTGTCTCGTAGACGGTGCTCACGCTGAAGTGATGATGGCCACTACCTCTTGGGGTAGGTCACCTAGAACCTCTGCGTCCCGTCCAGGGACCAGACGTGGAGTTTCCAGAGGTCCCACAGGGTGCCCCATCTCTGAGTCAGTAGATCCTTCCTCAGAGGAATCTGCCAGGGAGGGGCTGTCATGAGGAGCATTAGTTCCGGGAACCAGGTCTGAGTGGGCCAGTGGGGCGCCACAAGCAGGACCTGCTCCTCTTCCTCCCTGACTTTACACAGTGTCTCGGTCAGGGAGTAGAACAGCTGGCAGTGAGAGGTTTCTGCAGAAGCAAACAGGTCTACCTGAGCGACTCCGAAACATCTCCAAATCAGCTGGACCGTCTAGGGATGGAGTCTCCATTCTCCAGGAAGTGCAGCTCGTCGACCGCATGGTTGAGCAGACCTGGAATGTAAATGGCATGAAGCGACCTCAGATGCTCAGAGGTGGCGGGCGAGTTGCGACATGCGACTGTAGCTTAGACCACCTTGTCAGCTGACGTACGCAATGGTCGCAGTGTTGTCCGTTCGGACCAGCACGTGCTTCCCTCATAAGCGCCCTCTGAGACGATTCAAGGCAAGATGTACTGCTAACAACTCTAGGCAATTGAAATGCCAGTGCAGATGGGGGCCCGTCCAAACCCCCAACACTGCGTGCCCATTGTACGTGGCCCCCCAGCCGGTGGTGGTGGCATCCGTGTAAACCACAGCATGCCTAGCGACCTGTTCCAGGGGCTGAGTGCCGCAGTGTTGAAGCGGTCTCATATGAAGCAGCCCCAGCAGCGTGACTGCTGCTGTAGCTGCCATATGCCCCAGGAGCCTCTGAAACTGTTTCAGTGGGACCGCTGTCCTGCTCTTGAACGTATTCAGGCAGTTCAGTTCAGTTCAGTTCACGACTGAGCACGTTCCTGCATGAGGCGTGCTTTCTGTTCGACCGAATCCAACTCCATACCAAGAAAAGAGATCCTCTGCGTCGAGGAGAGTTTGCTCTTTTCCGCTGAGTTGCGAGAGCACCAAGTCCCTGTGTTCGCACAACTGATCCTGAGACTGAGCTAGTATGAGCCAGTCGTTGAGGTAGTTGAGAATGCGAACGCCCTGCTCTCTCAGGGGAACAAGGGCTGCCTCCGCAACTTCCGTGAAGACATGGGGCAACAGGGACAGACCGAAGGGCAGGACCTTGTACTGATATGCTCGTCCTTCAAACGTGAATTGCAGCAATGGTCTGTGGTGCGGAAGGATCGATACATGAAAGTACGCGTCCTTCAGGTCGATCGCTGCAAACCAGTCTTGGGGACGGATGCACCCGAAGATGCGTTTCTGCATCAACACCTTGAACAGTAAACAGTGAAGGGCCCGGTTCAAGACAAGCAGGTCCAAGATCGGTCGTAACTCACCGCCTTTCTTGGGTACAATGAAGTAGGGGCCGTAAAACCCCGTCTTCATATCGGCTGCATGGACCGGCTCTATTGCGTCCTTCGCCAGTAGGACTGCGATCTCTGCACGCAAGACAGGAGCATCGGCCGCCTTCACTGACTTGAAGCAGATGCCGCTGAACTTGGGGGGACGCCGGGCGAACTGAATCGCATAGCCGAGTCTGATGGTCCGCAGGAACCAGCGAGACGGTTTGGGTAGCCAGGCACCCAGACACCATACAAGCTGGACCAGCGGGACCACCGACGTACCCGCAATGGGGCAGCGAGGTGGAACGCAGGGACCCGGTCCATGGACGGACCAAAGAGGGGTCTGAGTGTGCGGTGCAATGCTTACATGGTTCCACGGTTTGGCAGAGGGTGCGTGAGTAGGGCCTTTGATGACGTGCTCGAACCGCCCGCTGCTGCCTGCTGGCGAGAGAGGAGGATGAGTGTGGTCCGGTGTTGGTCCGTCCACGACTCTCCATGCCCTCTTGGGACCCAGAGACAGAGAAAACTTCTCTCTTGTCGAGATTTTTGGAAACCAGATTCTCCACCCGGCCCTCCTCCGGGTGAGGGAGAGGTGCATTCACCATCCCCCAAAGAGCAGTTCCCTCTCCCTCTGGGTCGCCCGTCCCGGGGCCTCTTGCTCTTCCGCATGTTTGACGGGCGGGGCGGCCTGCTTACACCCAGCTCCATGGCGCTGCTTGCTCGAGGCTGCTGCGTATGCAGCATGGGAGCGGGGGTGGACGCAGGGGGCCACCCTCGATGACAAGCAGGCTTGGGCACTGTGGATGGGTGGAGGCAGCAGCCGCCCGCCGGGGCAGGACATGTCGGATCGCCTCAGTCTGCTCCTGTGCAGCCGAGAACTGCTAGGCCATGTTCTTGACTGCGTCACCGAAGAGGCTGGTCTGGGACACAGGGACCTTGAGGAACCGAACTTGTCGGTGTCCCTCATGTCGACCAGACACAGCCAGAGGTGACGCTCCTGGACCACAAGTGTGGACATCGCACGACCCAGAGAAATCGCAGTGACCTTCGTCGCTCGGAGCGCGAGGCCAGTTGTGGTTCGGAGCTCTTTCAGAACTTCCAGATCGTGATCACCCTCGTGCAGGTCCCGCAGTGCTTTAGCCTGAAGAACCTGCAGTAACACCGTAGCGTGTAAGGCGGAGGCAGCTTCTCCACAGGCCACATAAGCATCGCCAGACAGACCAGACGAGTACCTACAGACCCGGGAGGGGAGGCACGGTTTGCCCAGCCGGGTTGAGGCGGTATAAGGACACAACTGCATCACAACTGACCGCTCCACCTGGGGGACCCCCCTATAACCCCTAGCTGCACCACTGTCGAGAGTGGTGAGGGAGGAGGAGTCAGCAGGTCGGTTTCTGGCAGAAAAAGGTCTTCTGTGACAGCGCAGGCCACCCCGAAGAACCAATAGTCCAACCTTGGGGGCTCGGGACACGGTGGAGGTCTCCACTCGAGCCCTACCCTCACAGCGGCCCGGGAAACCATAACTGTCATTTCCGGATCCGATTCAGGCATTGCTACAGTCCCGGAGGGCAGCAGTGCAGCCGAACCTTCCTCTCCAGAAATCTCCGGCTCACCGTCCAATGCAACTCAACTGGTTGCGGAGTGCAAGAAGAACGATGGTCCCCCGAGGGTTGGCTCCCTGGAGGGTTTGCTATCACGATTACCCTCAGACCGCTCGTGCTACTGCCTGAAGTAGCCCCCCCTGACTGCCGCCATGCCGAGAACTAGATCGAGACGGAGGCAACGGAGCTCCGCCCCTTTTGAGGTAACGGAGCTTGGCCCGCAACTCCGACAAGGTTATCTTCCCGCAATGAGAACATGACTCATCCACGAACGCCACCTCAGCATGCTTAATTCCCAGACACGTGAGGCAGCGACACAGGGGAGATGGCCGCCTGCAACACAAACAGGGGGTAGCCTGATGTGTGCAACCCACTCGACACGGGAAACCACCACCACTGAAGCGCCGTACCACCAACACCAAGAGATCCAAAGAGCGCGCTGAACTCGTTCAGTCTTCTTCTCTCAGTAGAGTAGTCAGGAGCAAAAGTATGTGATCGCTCGGCTCCAAAGAGAAAAGCTGAGTATGCATTGCACATTCTGCCTAATTATACTCGCGCTGTGATCAGCGGCAGCTCGTGCAATCATCGCATGCCAATGTGCATTGGCTCGTTTAGTTTACACTCGAAGTAGATTGGTCTCAATAGCGAGATTCCCAATTCGTCAGTCACCGGCGTGACGTCGAAAGTGACCGACTGAAAGACCGACTGAAAGGAAAGGTACTGAATATCTTAAAAATGCACATAAAAGAGCCTAATTTATGCCATAAATGAGGCTTAATGAGCCTCATTTGCATGAAATGAGGTGTCTTTTCTAAAAGAGAATGACAGTGTAGTACGCATGGAACAGCACTAAACCAGTAGATATGATTTTGCACCAAAAATACTGTTCATTAAAGTGGCACACCTCTAGCGTTAGCTGCTCTAGTAATTAAAGTGAAAGGCTTTGACCCCTGTGATACATTGCAGTATTTATTTACAAACCTGATTGTTTAAGTTCACAGTGCTTACTCAGAGTTTCTTGTGTTTGCTATGTTAATGAAGCTTGTTCAGTCAATCACCCTCGGCCAGAAATTACACTAAGCTTTTGTATCAGCAAACCAAGTCAAGGAATTTTCACTCATATCACCTCGGAATGACATGTTTACACTTCCGTCCATCCATCCACTTCACCCTGAGAACTGGATTGTGTAAAGGACAGTGTAATCTGACAGGCACCCTGGGACCAGTGTTGTTGCTGTGTATGAGCGTCAGGATTTGTAAACAAGGAAAACATATTCCCAGCTCTCCATGACCCTACTCTCCACAGTAACCGTTGACAGGGTGTCAGACGCTACTGCCAGGGTATTAAATGCTAACGCTTGCGTCAGCACTGCTTCTACTGACGGGATCAGGAAGGTTAGAAAGTGTAAATCTGGGCGTAGAGTTAAAGCACATAGACTGTATTTGTCCTCTTCACCTCTGACCTGACAGCTGGGTAAATAAAGACAGACAAGACATTAATGACACTACAGATACTGTGCTTACAGTGCATACAGCAGCTTAGACATGCCACTCCGCTGTCCTTCCAGGAAATATCCCTCCTAAACTCTCTGCCACATTTCTCAGTGTTTTCTGATGTCTGGGCCAAACAGTGGAAGTAGGTAGTAAGTGGACATGTTGGCCCTGCTCCAAACCCAGTGAGCTACTTTACAGTCTACAGTCTGCATAAGCAGCTAACTTGCTTTTAAGGTAGTAAAAAGCACAGAGTCAGTACAAGGTACAATGATAGTCTCATATGCTAATACCATGGTACCTCTGTTTACTTTTTTTTTTTTTTTGCAGCTATATAAATGAGGCAACTTGCTTTAAAATAAAGTATAACCAAAAACAATCATTGTTTTATCAATTTGGAAGGCTTGTTGCGTTAAGTCTGCATAGGAACCCCAAAATAATTATATTGAACGAAATACGTTTTATTGCATACGTTTTTATTGATACTGTATACTGTATGTCGCCTGATATTTTCTGAACTGTTTGTTAATGTATTTGAAATTATTACATATAATACATAACCAAAGCTATGGATTGTGAAATAAACTTTTCTCAGTTTCTCAGTTCTCAGTTTTTTTTTTAGATACAGTATAGCATAAGTTTCAAGTAGTTTCAAGTTTCATTTTAAATTCATACTTTGAATGCAACGTAGGTTGCTTTGGATAAATACGTCTGCCAAATGCATAAATGTGAACTTTTTACAAGCTAGCTGTTCAACATATGAACTTAACCACTAACATTTATGCATAACCTGCTAGCATATATTCTAATCAAACATTTAGTTATTCATTTTCATGTATTGTGGGTTGCCTTGACCATGAAGGATATATTTTGCTGCAGCTTTCATCTTCATTTCTTCAACAGTTTTTGTCTTCATCTTCCACAAAAAAAAATAAAAATAATAATAATTATTATTATTTGATGGTGATGGTAGCACCATGGATACAAACACCATATTCATTGCACAATGATATTTACATGTTACTTGAAATTGCTTCAAAGAATACCATGGTATATGTCCAAGAACCCTGCCAATACTATGGCCGATGACCAAAAATTACAGTAGTATCATAGTATTATGGCAATCATGGTGCTTTGAATTTTTCTAATGTTCCATGGTACCTAAAATGTTCCATAGGTATCCAGCTTCCTAGGGTTTAAACCTGAGCTGTTGTCTTGCCACCTTTTCTGCTCTCTATGTTCTCTATGGTTTACAATGGCAACCCAATGCAGAATACTACCAATACCAGAATAGTTCATCATATACAAGTAAAAAAGAAAGTCTTTAAAAATGAACACTGACATTTAGCTTTCAATGATTTTCTGTTATCCCTATCAGAACAGGTCTATTACACATTTTTGGATCACAACCCACCATTTGTGTAGCACTGATCTATATCACTCCCTCTGCAGGTGTTTGGTCTCCATGGTGCAGGTCTATGTTGCAATATGTTTATGTTGTTTTTGATCCATTAGCGGTTGTTTCAGTGTTGTGGCACTCTCAGTGGGCCCCCGAGGCACACTGCCTCATCTGGGGTCTTCACACCTCAGATGACTCAGGATTCACAGGCAACTCTGTAGATCAATAACTGTGGTCTAATTAATTTACTGTGTCTCCTCAAGTAATGTTGGTCATTGTAGATGCCACTCTATTTGGTCCATCCAGTTTACATAGGTGAATAATAATAAAGTGCTTTTTATTCCCCGAAATAAAACAGCTCCCACGTCTAGGCCTGAATCACACCCGTGGGTGTCACTCATGATGCTGGAGAGGATGTTTAGAGCGTTTATGATGAACAGATAAAGGCTGAAGTGCTGGAGATGGGGAGGTTAATGCTAATTCAACAGGCTACATGGGTCTTTGTGATTAGCCGTAAGTAAGGGTCTCCTGAGTGGGCTTTGTTCTGAACGTGTGTGATGTGCCTGCCGTCACTTAACCTCACGCCTCAAGCACCCAGCAGGCCGGGACCAGAGCGGGGACGGGAAGCTCTCATTGTCAGCTCTAGGAGGCAGTGGAGGGGAACTAGCGTTGGGTTTATTACCATGAGAACTGATGCATTCTGACTGGAGCAAACGAGAGTTTTGGTGAGTTTAACCTGAGGGTCACAGTGTGGTTTAATTTTTTTTTTAATGGAATGAGTGGATGCCATGCATACTGAGAACAATAAATTAACAGATTTGAGCTGTGAACCAGGACTTGATTCTACCCCTCTGCCCCCTGCAGGCCTCTTTTCACATTAGAACAGCATATTTGAAGGTATAAATAAATTTTGAGCGTCACGTCTGTCTTTTGGAGCATGCACACAACACTGAGGCCAATTATAGTCTGATTAATGTGAAAACATGCTGAACAAATAAAAAGTTCAATCTCATTATTCAGGTCCATTAGTCCAACCACTCAAAAATCGTTTAGATGACTTTTTAAAAAGAAAAGTGATTCTTTTACTCCAAATGAAATTTAACTTTTAAAGTACATGTAAGCATAAATACTTGGCGAAGGTACTTTGAAACCCAAGCTACAATCTACTTGTAATGTAAGTACTTTATCTAAAGTTACCCTTTCAAATCTGACATGAAATGGAAAACCATTCTATCCAATTTCTAAATATTCCTTCCTCCTCCCTCCCTCCCTCCCTCCCTCCATCCCTCAAAATGTCACATTTTGTTCTTCTGGTGGAATGACTGGGTGCTTCTCAATATCCCTCCTCGTTTCCTCATTCCTCCGTCCTCCATCCTATGACCCGGAAACCGATCGAGCTCAGCCATCTTGAAGGACATCTCAATTCTCTAACTGCACCGCAAGGAGGCGAGGATCGAGGAGTGAGGAGGCTTCCAGAGGAGTCATGAGCGAGGATAAACAGGTGTATCCTTTGCGGAAGTGTTTTTCATTGAAAAACCTGACGCACGTATAAATTCTCCTCCCCCTTCACATCTGTTGTAATAACTTTCATTTATATTTTAACTTTGCAGTTTAAATAAGCCATACATGTCATATATTTCAAACAGCTAGGCTATCTTGCTTTATTCATATTTATTATGAATGTCTTAAATAACAAACTTTAACAACATAAGGGCAGATCCCTTTAGGGCAGCTGATGACACTTTGAAGTGACGCTAAAGGGAGCGAGGATATATAATTTCACTTGATTCAATTCCTCCATCATCGCGTCTTTTCCTTGCATCCTTCCCTCGCATCCTGAAGGGGTGGAACTAAGACGCGAGGAAAGGAAACGAGGATGAACAAATAAGAATTGAGAGGCACCCACTGACTTCTCTCTGGTGACTTAAGCCAGACTTCTCTAATAATTTTTTTTTCTGCTTAAGCCCTAACCCCTTCTTAAATCCAACCTCAATCTCATGAACATAACTTATTTTGTTTTGTTTATTTTTACTTTATTTATTTTGATAATTTGATTCACTCGGATGTACATCACAATACAGGAAAAATATCTGCTGCTACTTCTGTTACATTGTGGCTTTAAAAACAGTTACAATACACTACAAGCTGTCTTTGCCTTATTTGGCACCAGGGGCGTTGCTAGACATAAAGCTCTACTGGGGCACAGACCCCCCCCATCACTCATATCACTTTTCTTTCTTGAAAGCCTGTTGCGTGCAATAAATGTACAACACAATAAACTCTACAAACTTGTGTAACCCACTATTCCTACACTGCAACAAGCACTAGGGAAAGTAAATGTATACATTGACACTTTATGAGCATATTTATTTAAGTGTCTTCATAATACTTCACATGAACATTCTCAACATGTTTTAAGGCAATCAATGTATATGGAAATTAAACTTGAAAGAACTTGCAAATTTTTTTTTTCATAAATAAGAGCTAGCAAATTAAGTATTAGGCTAGGCAAGGATATTGATATAGCACATTTCATAACTAATGGCAATTCAAAATGTTTTATTAAAGGAAAAAATAAAATCAAAATAATTACAATAAAAATGATTAAAATGTTTTAAAACTGTTTAGAGTAAAAAAATAGGATACATACAGTATAGCACAGTGCTCATTCAGCAAATGCACAGCTAAACAGATGTGTTTTGAGTCTGGATTTGAATGTGGCTACTGTTGGAGCACATCTGGGGTGTATTCCAGAAAGCAAGGTTAACTTACCGTCACATATACCCAGAACTCTCAGTTGAATAACTCAAACCTGGCTTATTTGAGGTATGCTGGTTCCATAAACACGTCTGGGAATAAGTTCAGTCAACTCAGAGTATGTCCACGGTTAACACACAATACATTCTCAACAGAGCAATGAATGGTCGAGTCACCATGGAAACCATGCTGCTTCTTTTTTCTTCTTTTGTTCAATGGTCATTTACATATTTACTTTATATCACCACCTAATTGATGGTTGTGCAATCATTTTTCATTTTCATTCAATCTTTTAATCACTGAGAATAAGAATTATAATGTTTGTTTGATGCTAATTATATAATAAGAAATATCACATATGCATTTTTATTTTATTGAGATAACAATAAAATATAATAAATATATTAGAATAAAATAAACATTACATTGTTATAATAGTTTTATAATTAATATATATATCGCTACGAAATATGACAATAAATATAATAAAACATTAGAATAATATATCATTACCTTTATATAATTAACATATACAACTATTATATACATACATATATGTATGTATATATATATATATACACACTATTGTAATAATATATAATATTATAAGGTCACGCATGTGCTGATAGTGCTGAAGTAAACTAACCCTGAAACATAACCTACTCCGGAGCAGGTCAGAAGAAATCTTTTGCATATAAATAAATATTAATTTGATAAGACACAAAATGTGTTTATTTTCGCTGCAATAGGCTAGTGCAATTCCATAGATTTGACAAAGGTTTTCCTGGGATTTAATGCTTTTCATCTGATGTCCGAGACCTGACTCTGATAGTTTAGAATGAAGTTTGTTGATCAAGTCTTACCTCCCTCAGACTCATAATTTCTCCTTTCTGCTTCTGTGACTGAGAAGAAAAATGCTGATGTCCATCTACAGGAGTCGATCACTGGTTTCTTCATTTTTTCCATAGCCCACCTCAACTGCATGCCGACACTTCTGCGTGAAAGGCTGTGCTTTGCCATTAAACACACAGACGCGTGCAGGCATGGATTTCTGCGAATGCGTCAGTTTGTTTTTGGTTAAACTGCGTTGCTTTTACAAGCATTGATTTGGTTGTTGCATATAGATTAATTTCTTTATTCCAGGATTATCAATCTAAATTAATACACTGACAAATAAAGTAAATTATAACTCAAACTTGAGATTTTAAATGGGGTAGATAAATGGGGTCTAGCGGCGCCCATGTTTGGCACAAATACAACGAGTGGTGACCACATTAAACTGCATTTGAACAAGTAAATTAAGCTAAATGGAACTAGTAAAGCTTGCTAGAGTAACATTAAAAAGCACAATGATAAACAGCAGTATTTAGTATGTCAGATGTGTAAAGATGTCAAATGCCACGCAGGGATTCAATCGGTTCATTGGTTGAACTTCTTTATTTACAATAACTTTCTGAATGAACTGGCTCCCTTGAATGATTAGTGCCTCAGTTTAATTTACTGTAAAACTGCATGTGCAGTACAGCGTGCCAATCAGAGTATGTGAGCGGAGTGGAACGGCAACAATTTCCCCTCCACGCTCCGAGCATTCAGTAATCACTCCGCTCCGGGTTCACCATTTCCCGCTCCCGCTCCACTCCTCACTCACTGATATCAGAAACACCACTCCGCCTTCACTCCATGACGAAATTTACGGCTAAAGTATTCCAGTATGTTTTGAAATATCACAGAAGTTCTGTACATAACATATCAAAATAAAATATAATAAAATAAATAAAATACTAGGAGAGTAGTTTCGAAGTGGCTTATTTAAATTTTTTTCCTACCACATGCCAATATTACTGTCAGACTCTGTTCCATGTTTTGTGTGTGTCCTGCTCCCCATGTGCCTTCCCATGCCCTTATTTGGTTAGTTTCCTGTTCCTGTCCTGATTAGTTTATTTCATTTGTCCCAGGTGTTTCCCTTGGTTTTTTTGCTCCCAGGTGTGTCTCGTCATCCCCTCCTCCTGTGTGTGTATAAAATGTGTTCCCAGTCCCAAGTTCTCTGTCCGCTGTTGTACGTCTTCCTGTGAACGTCTTTGTGTAAACATCTTCCTGAGTTCGTCTCCCTTGGTTCCTGTAAATAAAGTCTTGGTAACGTAGTCTCCAGCGTCTCCTCGTCCCTCGTGTGTGTGCAACTTGACAATTACATGGTTGTCAGCATTAAAAGGTATCATTGTTGCTTTTTGCAGAGCAAATTTTGTTTGTGAAGGATGAACATAACAGTACGTTTTCGTCAGTTATTTTATCTACAGATCGCTGCATTTCTTACAGATTTCTGCTCATTCGAAATCGGATACAGTTGAAGTAGCACTGTAAGATTACATTTGTTTGAATGCATTATTGAGAGAGCAATAGTGAATAAGTGCTGTACCTGTTTAAGTCATGCTTTCACCCGAAAATATTCAGTATCTAGAAGGAACAAACAAATTCCTTAAGAACCATAACTTCCCGCTCATGTCCATTGCTGTCATCATAACCTTCACATTCTTTCTGATTTGAGTGATCCATCTGTATCAAGCTAGCTAAATATGTTTAACATGTGCATTTTTGCTAAAAATGCAGTTATATTATGGGCTGTTGGCATGAATTGTACTTGTGATGGAGCGGTTGTGGAGCGCTCTTGGAGCGAGTGAAAACCATGATGCTCTACCATTCAAAATCACTCCACTCCGCACTCGGCTCTCACTCTGCTCCGCTCACATACTCTGGTGCCAATAAATGGTTATGTTTTGTTATGCTACACTTTTACTTTTTGGGAAAACCATGAAACACCTGAGCTGGGTAATTAGGTAAAGGCTGGCCAAAAGGTTTGTTCTTGTCTGTTTGGATTTACTACCAAAACTATCAGTTCATCTTTGTCACTCCAAGCAAATTTCCATAGTACATTTATAATTGTGACTGGTGCTGTAGAATGTCAAAAGTGGCGCCACAAAGCGGCAAACAAAGTGTTCCTATGACTGATGATCTATATTCCAATTTTTCTGAAGCCATGATAGGTCTCAAATCTTCTTTAATTGAGATGTCCTTACAAGATGGCATCAAATACTGTCATCAAATCATCTTATTTGGCGTGATCAGGAGTGCAAATGAGATTTGAGAGCTATGGTGGAAGGTGAAGATTTAAACAAATAAAAATGTAATGCCTGTTTGTCAAAGGCACTATGCTTGAGGAAAATTATTTATCAAGTGGGGTTCATTTGCAAGTTGTGCTAGATTTTCATACCATTTGTGAACTTGACTCGAGTCCATGTTTTTCACCCAGACCACCGTTTTCAAACTGACATGCAGTTTCTTGGTGCTCTGCTATCAGACAAACGAGTCTGCTGTTAATGCTTTGGTGTGAAAACATCATTAAATGTTGAATGCTTGTATGTGCGTACACCAGAGTATGTGAGTGGAGCGGTGTGATTTTGAATGGAGCGAGGAGTGAATTTTTTAAAAGTCGGAGCGCCATGGTTTTCACTCGCTCCAAGAGTGCTCCACAACTGCTCCATCACGAGTACAATTCATGCCAATGGCCTGTAATATAACTGCATATTTAGCAAAAATTCACGTGTTAAATATACTTAGCTAGCTTGATACAGATGGATCACTCAAATCAGAAAGAATGTGAAGGTTATGATGACAGAAATGGACATGAGCGGGAAGTTATGGTTCTTAAGGAATTTGTTTGTTCCTTCTAGATACTGAATATTTTCGGGTGAAAGCATGATTTAAACAGGTACAGCACTTATTCACAATCACTCGCTCAATAATGCATTCAAACAAATGTAATCTTACAGTGCTACTTCAACTGTATCCGATTTCATTTGACGAAAATGTACTGTTATGTTCATCCTTCACAAACAAAATTTGCTCTGCAAAAAGCAGCAATAATACCTTTTAATGCTGACAACCATGCAATATTGGCATGTGGTAGGAAAAAATTGAAATAAACCACTTTGAAACTACTCTCCTAGTATTTTTTTTGTATTTTCTTTTAATATATGTTATGAACAGAACTTCTGTGATATTTCAAAACATACTGAAATACTTTAGCCGTAAATTGCATCATGGAGTGAAGGCAGAGCGGTGTTTCTGATATCTGAGCGAGGAGTGGAGCGGGAGCGGGAAATGGTGAACCCAGAGTATATGTATGCGGAGTATGCAGAGCTGGAGCGGAGTGATTATTGAATGCGCGGAGGGGAAATTGTTGCCGCTCCACTCCGCTCACATACTCTGGTGTACACTCCGCACTATAACCTCTTTAGCTTCTATCTCTTATGCTCTTACATGTGCTCTTTAAATTAGATATTGAGTGCCACTGGAGGCCTGTTCTAATCTCAGCACCTATGCTCACATTTCAGCAGTGATCGTAATCTCTAATCACATTAGCAAACACGCTAAACTCATTAAAGTGGTAACCCACTTTAAGGTGATGACCTCAGCGGAAAACTATTGTGTTTTTAGGAAGGAGGGCTCTTACAACCGGAGATCTTGTATCCGTTGTCTTGTTCCATCCCTGCTAAATGTCTGCCAGACAAGACGGCTGCTCCGTCTGCTCTTCCATTAGTGTGTAATGGGATCCCCTGCTCAGATGGAATGGATTCTTATTCTTTATGGGTGTTTGATAATTGGAAGGGCTTCTGGGAGCCATATAAAATGCTCTCACTGTACGCAGTCCATATATTCTGTGCAAGTCTTCTTGCCTTCAAGATGATTTTTGACCATGCGACTTCTGCAAGGCTAGTGTCTCTCTCCCGCAAACGGTCCAGGGTAGAGACGGCCAAAAAGTTCTGGAAGGTAACTGCTGCTTTATTCCTGTCTTCAGTTTAAGTGTGTTCAGTAGAAGACATTTGATTCAGGGACTAAACGTGTTACATGCTGAATTACTGCTTGTCTGTTCATGCGCTGTTCTTGGGTTGTTTAACAGCTTGTTGGTTAAATGTGGTTAATCAGGCTAATTGTTTACAGCAGTGAACGCAGGAAGTTAATCACAGCAGATGTTATGTCGTAGTGATGCAAATGCAAAGCCTGTAGCTATTACCAACTACAACCTCTGCTTTGTTCATCTGTAAATGCCTGTTTATATTTATGGCAATGATTGTGCTACTAAAGATATATTTCAGCTCAAATAAGCTTAAATAGAAGCCTTTTGGTGGAGAGGTAAAACCTGATTTTGGAATTCACTGGGTGCCCAGAAACAGGTTGGAAATGCTCATGCTAGAGCGGTTTTGAATGCAGTGCCAGTGTTGTGAGTCAGGTCAGCAAATATAAAAAGAAGTGTATTGTGTGTTTATTGAAAATGCTAAAGTATAAATGAATTCTAATCAGCATGAAGTCTAACAGTGCTGCTTGTATTATGCAACTGAATTCAAGCTCAAGGAAAAGCCCGAGCTTCAAGAATCTTACTCTGAATTAACCGTGACCCCATCTTAGTCTCTTATCTCCTGGATGGAGACGATACAAGATTGCTCGGTCTTCCTCCCTTATAATGTCTCCTGGCCTCCTGACTTGGCTCCGGTAATGTCTTTCTTTCTCCCGCTGTCCCTCCCACAATGTATTGCTAGCCTAACCTCACAAGTGTAGCGATCAGACTATAATCATACAACTCAGTTGTTAAGGTCATAAATGTCCCCTTCCTTAATGGTCTTTTTCTTTTTTGGGCACATTTATCCATGCTAGGAACTGTCCCTTCAGCAGCACAACCTTGATTTTTTTTTTTTTTTACCTCTACAATCATTTTGACCCCATAATGTGAGAGGAAATTAGATTTGAAGTCATATTAAGTCTTTTGAAAAAGTTCCAAAGGCTCCAGGTTGAAATAACCTTCAAAAATGTGATCCATTGGGTCATTCGTGTATCTGGCCCTCAGGGATCTGGATCCTGATTCTTGATATTGCCAATGAAACGAGTGAATTAGGCTAGAATTCCCACAGGGCTCATTACAAAACCCAACTGTTGATAGTCAATTAACCACATTAGGAAGTTCAGCTGGAATACAGAGCCTTAGTAGATTCTTATATAAAGAATCTATTCTAGACTCTAAAGCCTTATGCATGGCAAATTCAACTTTTTTAGAGCTTAAATCAACTCTGTGGGAGTGAACATTTTGTCCCAATATTTTCAGAATTAAAGTAACACTTTTAAAAGTGGTACTGATTTAACACTAAGACAGTTACTTTTACACTGTAAAACAACTCTGGTCCACATCACAGGGAGTAAATTTGTCTTCAACACCGGAGTAAAGCGTGACAATTTAACACTGTTAAGATGCATTTTAACTCTAGATATTTTTAACTCCATGCTGTAAAGTGTTGTGCTAATTAAAGTGCACGATGAAGGAGTATTATCCAAAAATAGTATTTTAATTATAAATCCACAATGAATACACACAGGAGAATCGCAGGAGCAAATGTAGCACACACAATGGTAAAGCAAAAATAACCAGCAATGACTGAACAGAACAGGGAGTAAAAATAAGGAGACTATTAAATGAGTAACGGCTGCAAATCATAAGTAACCATAGAAACAAATCCGGACTGAACAGAATAGGGTAATGAAACTAAATGAGGCAGGAGAACAGGAACAGAGAGAAACACAACCAAAAGTCCATAACTGTGACAAGTGTAAGGAGTTGACATCACTGTACTCCAACCAGGTTAAATTAGGAGAGTTGACAGTAACTGTCAGGAAATAATTTGTGACGACTTGTAGTGTTACATTGAAACAACATTGACAGTACATCAAAACAATCCATAAAGTTAAATTCAACTTTAGTCTGGGATCACAGTAGAATTCTGCTAATTCTACTAAGTTAAAAATAAAAGGCAAAATGCAAACAGTTGTTTTAACAAACTAGTTATTTATTAACTTTACTTTATTAACAAACAAGCCACTTTATATCATGGAAGGTTCACATTTAAAATAAGTGATGAAGGCACAGTATAGGCATTTATTTCATTAGAAATAATAAAACTGCTTATTTAAATTTTCTGTAATACTTCAAGTACATGTCAGTGAATGTAAGTCGCTAAATGTTAGTGAAGTTAAGTCAGTACCTTCGACTTTGCAGCACAGTACAGCAGTGCTTGAGTCAACAACATTCAGCAGATAAAAAAATCGCAGGATATGTAAATCAGTTGTGTCCAGTTGCAAACCGTACCGTTCAGTGCATAGTTGTTTCACAGAGCAGGAAAGGCTGTGCAGATTCAACTCCCTCCAAACATACTGGAATGCTGGTTCCCATCTAGACAACACAAAACCAGACCGATTCAAATTAATGATATTTGTGTTTTATAAATACAGCAGGTTTATAGTGGAAAAAGTTAAATCATCTTGGACTTTTGTGACTCAAACAAGAAACTACAGGTGCATCTCAATAAATTAGAATGTCGTGGAAAAGTTCATTTCAGTAATTCAACTCAAATTGTGAAACTTGTGTATTAAATAAATTCAATGCACACAGACTGAAGTAGTTTAAGTCTTTGGTTCTTTTAATTGTGATGATTTTGGCTCACATTTAACAAAAAAACACCAATTCACAACAAATCTCAACAAATTAGAATACGTCATAAGACCAATAAAAAAAAAAAATTTTAGTGAATTGTTGGCCTTCTGGAAAGTATGTTCATTTACTGTACATGTACTCAATACTTGGTAGGGGCTCCTTTTGCTTTAATTACTGCCTCAATTCGGCGTGGCATGGAGGTGATCAGTTTGTGGCACTGCTGAGGTGG
>NW_015548278.1:676524-725664 GCF_001515605.1 Sinocyclocheilus anshuiensis
TTCCTCTGAGGAAGGATCTACTGACTCAGAGACGGGGCACCCCTTGGCACCCGCGTCCAGACCTCTGGAAACTTCACGCAGAGGTTCACGCGGAGGTTCTAAGTGACCTACCCCAAGACGTAGTTGACACCATCACTTCAGCGAGAGCACCGTCTACGAGACACGCCTACGCTTTGAAGTGGAACCTATTGTCTTCTGGACAACTGTCAGATCAGCAGTCTTCCCCATGATTGTGTAGCCTAGTGAACCAAACTGAGAGACCATTTTGAAGGCTCAGGAAACCTTTGCAGGTGTTTTGAGTTGATTAGCTGATTGGCATGTCACCATATTCTAATTTGTTGAGATAGTGAATTGGTGTTTTTTTGTTAAATGTGAGCCAAAATCATCACAATTAAAATAACCAAAGACTTAAACTACTTCAGTCTGTGTGCATTGAATTTATTTAATACACGAGTTTCACAATTTGAGTTGAATTACTGAAATAAATGAACTTTTCCACGACATTCTAATTTATTGAGATGCACCTGTATTTTGGTTAGATACAGTTTTGAATTGATAGATTTCCAAGTAAAAAAGGAACAAAGGAAATCATAAAAGTATTCCTTGTCTGATTCCCAAGGCCTATGCAACTCCGTATGTGTTACACAGAATGAAGCGCTTACCTACTCCCTTTTGTACACTGTGTAACTCAAATACTGTGGGGACCTATATGCACATGTTCTTTGACTGTCCACTCATTAATACATTTTGGGATAAGGTTTTTCTAATTTTTACAGAATAGTGTGATAGGGTTGTTTCTAAACATCCCAATATTTGTCTGCTGAATGATGATTCTGATCTCAATTTGAACGCTTATTAGCATAGACTATTTCACACCGCATTAACTGCAGCCAAGAAGGTCATCTTTAAAATTTGGCATGAACCCACATTCCCAGCTGACAAAATGTGGCTCTTAGAACAAAAAAATATTGCACTGTTAGAACATTCAACAGCAAGGATTAATAAAGCCAAACCAAGAACAATTAAGGCATGGTCAGAATTTATTGATACACTTTCTTATATAATAACTCGATAGACCAAATACAGTGTATGATAAATAAGAGCAGTTGGTATTCCAGATGTGTATAGATGTGGTTTGTCACCCCTGTAGTGTGTTTGTTTAAATTGTATTTATTTATTATTATTATTTATTTATTTATTTGTTTATTTTATGTTTTTATTTATTTTTTTAATGCAGACTCTGGTTTGTATATAGTTATTAT
The DNA here is from genome assembly GCF_001515605.1 of Sinocyclocheilus anshuiensis. Classification (NCBI taxonomy): domain Eukaryota; kingdom Metazoa; phylum Chordata; class Actinopteri; order Cypriniformes; family Cyprinidae; genus Sinocyclocheilus; species Sinocyclocheilus anshuiensis. The sequence goes on from NW_015548278.1 coordinate 677,787, forward strand.
AGGCCTTGCATGTTTGCTTTGTTCTACAATAAATAAACAATCATAAAAGTATTCCATGTGACTCCAGTGGTTTAACCTCAATTATTTGAAGCAACACGAGTGCATTATTTGTGCAAAAACAATTCATGACTTTATTTGCAAAATATAAATATTAAATTCATGTTCACACAACAACATCTGCTTTCACGTCAACACAACATGCATGCATTGTGATGTTCTCTGAACGTGTTAGAGATTAATATTTTGTAAATAAAGTGGTAAATGCTTTTTTTTTTTTCACAAACACAGCACTCGCGTAGCTTAATAAAATTGATGTTAAACCGCTGGAGTCACGTTGATTACTTTAATGATGTCTTTATACCTTTCTGGGGCTTGAAAGTGGTAGTTGCGTGGGCTGTCAATGAGGGGACAGGAAGCTCTAAAATTTCATTAAAAAGATGTTCCTTTTTGTTCTGAAGATGAACAAAAGTCTTACGTTTGGAACGACATAGGTGAGTAATTCATGACAGGAATTTCATTTTTGGGTGAGCTAACTCTTTAAGAACAAATTAAGATATTCACCTTAAGAAATCTCACTAAATAGTCAGCTGCCTGAAGGAGGCTGATCGCTTGTGCTCCCTTACAGCTGCCTGAAGGAGGTTGATCGTTGCTCCCTTTGTGATGTTGGGGGGCAGAGATGTCCTACCCTGTTGAGTCTAAAATTAAAGGTCAATAAAACATCTACCTACCAAATTATGAAAACAACTGGCTTGACAACTCATTTTATAAAAACTAATTTTATAAAAATATACGACCAATTCTCACTATTAACTAGTTGCTTATTAGCATGCATATTACTAGCATATTGGCTGTTTATTAGTACTTATAAAGCACATATTCCGCATGAGCATTTTCTACATCCCTAATCCTACCCAATGCCTAAACTTAACAACTACCTTACTAACTATTAATACGCAGTAATTAGGAGTTTATTGAGTCAAAAGTTGTAGTTAGTAGTTAACAGTGAGAATTGGACCTTAAAATAAAATGTGAACAAATGTACTTTTGCAAAGTAATTTGACTGGACAAATTCAAAATGAATGTTATAAAGCACAGAAACTCTGGTAATGCCAAATAGCAACAAAACTATGATTATTTTTGGTGTTTGTGCCCATTATTATCTCATATGTTATCTGTTAGATCTTACCATCACCAGGTTCTAGTCTGTTACTTCTCTGTACAGCCTTTAAATGCCAAGCCAGGTACTCTGAGCCACTTAATGCATCATAGAAGTGCTCCTAAAAACACAAATAGCAAAAACACAAAAACAATACATTTAAACATGAAGGCATATCCAAACATTAATCAAAAGTTAAACTGTTAAATAGATAAACTGTTGCATCAATATTTCATCTGAAAGAATTATGTACATATCCATTCTAAGAATATGGGTCCTCCAAATAAGTCAAGTCATGTCAGTCAAGTCACCTTTATTTTTATAGCGCTTTATACAATACTGATTGTGTCAAAGCAGCTTTACAGTGTCAAACAGGAAAATAGTTTGTCAATAACAAAGAGTCATCCAGAAAAAGTGTGCTTTGAAGTGGTATGCAAAGAGGTCATTGTTGTGCTTTATTGTAAATAAAGCACAGCTATTTGCCAATCATCTTCCAAGACAAGCACTACACATTATTCTATACCATATACATGCCTTTTTTGCTGCTTGTTCATCAGAACAGTCTTCTGACAGCCTTGGTTTCCTACTTGGGTGATCGTCAAAAAAATCAATGTTGATGCAGTGGATGCAGTGGATGCACATGATGCTTCTGAAGACATCGAGACATCAGACATATCTAGATTTTTGTGCAAAACAAATAAGGTCAATTTTTTCAAACAAAAATTTATGAAACGATCCTGCCTAAACTTCACAACCTATACTACTCAGCAAACCACCTTCATGAACATGTTTATTAAATTTGTAGCAGCAGTACCTTCTAATACTGGAAAGAACCATCCAGTCAAGTCAAAGCTGTCACTGATTTAGTAGCATAAATAACGTGAGCTTTACTTTCGTTAGTTATTTGATCTGCATCTTTGAATCTAGAATTCTACCCATTAAAAATCAGACACAAAGCTAAAGTAGTGCAATAAGATTACATTTAGGTGAATGAACAGTGAACTATCAGCGTCTGATGCTGCTTCTCTGGGGAGACCACTGTATTTCACCCCTTAGTGTTGCATCGCTTGTCTGTATAAAACTCTTAGGAAGCAGCCATATCAGCTACTCTATTAATCTGTATTGTTACTGTTTATGTATTTATGTATCAAAAAACAAATCATGCCAATAAACATCACATGAATCTGCCAAACTCGTGAGAGACTCAAAATGTCTGTGAGGTGTTAACTCCAGAAGTGTTATTTCTTATGCAAAGGAGTGTTACAACTACTCTGAATCTCAACACTCACAAGTAACACCAATAAATTAACACTGATATATTTGCTGTGTGAGTAAAAGTAAAGGCATAATGACATGTGTCAAGGCTTCAACACACCACTGACTATGCATGACCTCCACATGAAAAGCATTGCGTGATCAGTGCCACAATAGGGCTATTTTCTGAGGTTGATAAGAAGGTAAGAAAAGGTCGGGATGAGTATGATTTTTTTTTTTTATAAATTGATGCTTTTATTCAGCAAGGACACATTAAATTGATCGAATGTGACAGTAATGACATTCAGCATATTAGAAGGATTTCTGAAGGATCATGTGACAATGAAGACTGGAGGAATGACTGCTGAAAATTCAGCTTTGCATCACAGAAATACATTACATTTTAAGTTATATTAAAATAGAAAGCTTTAATTTTATACCATTTTTAAAAAATAAAGTCATCCACAAACAAGGTTTTGGGAGTTTTTGTCAGGTTTAACTCTCACATTTGTCCCCAAATTATGGTTAAGTAGGTACACGCATGCTCAAAACAGATTATATAAGAATAGCAGTTTAATAATAAAGTTTCCTCACATTTTATGCATGTGTAAAGATGCATTCCTCTGCTTTTGTTCACTAGCAATGATGTTTCACTTGTGGGTGATATTTCCCCTGTCATCTGTGAGGATTAAAAGAATGTGGGGAAAAAACGTTAGCACAGAATGCTACGTTAATTGCGTTAATTATTTTTAACATGTTAATCAGAAAATAAATTAATGTGTTATTTTCTCAGCCCTGATTAGATTTTCAGTGACAAATGCAGTTCAATGTTGAAATAGTTTGAACTTTGAGCAAAACCACTGGACCACCAGTGTAATGCTGTAGCTGGACTCTTCACTTCATAGCATTCCAGCCCAGGCTCATTGGAAATACATGATTGTGATGACATTTCTACAACACCAATATTACGTACCTTACTGTAGGTTTCATGGCAGTTTCAAAGTGAAATGTTCGGTGAGTGGTGCTAAAACGCATGTTCAGTATGTGTCCGTGGCCATATTTTTATTACATTGGTACAGGCGCGAAATTGTTGCATTTTTATTACTTTGCTTTAGGTACGTATTGCGATGGTTCAGAATTCAAATGTCCTGGGAGGTTAATGCTCTATCTTGTTGAAAAATATCATAACCCCTACACCAAACCCAACCCTAAACCTACCCGATAGTGTTAACGAACGCAAAAGGGATAAAAAAATAAATCCATTCGCTGATGGTATGGGGGTTTGAGCTGTTTTGTCAAACCGTAGTCTTGCGGGATTCGTGCCGGAGCGCTTCACCTGACAAGCGCAACTCTGTATCGCATGAGCTACCAAGCAAACCTACTGAATTAGAAAACTCATATATGAAGCTGTATATCTGACACTAACATTCAGAAGTATCAGTTTTCAAATCTTGCAGGGTGTTAAAATTGTTTTGAAGTCATAACATAATATTGTGCAAGGAACTGTGCGAAAATTAGGCTTCCTTAATCAAAACTCTGGCCCTTTAAATCATACTTTGTGTGAAAAGGAATAAAAGTTGATGGAATTACTGCCTCTAGTGTTCATTTCAACTGGAAACTGCAGCGATTTGTACGAATAGGTACGTTTTATTTTTGAGTTTTGCAGAAATGTAGGTAAAGTCACGTATTCCCAGTGAGCCTGGGTAACAGCATTCAGAACTTTGTGGAACATTGTCTCAGGTCCCATTCGTCTTGTTGAATCAAAGTTCTTCAGCACCAGATGTGTGGTTGCTGTGGAAACTGTAGTCTCACATAATTTAGGGAGCTGTGAGCTCAGGTGTTTTCCATGTGTGACACAGACCTGTCAGTTAAAAGAGATGTAGTGTGTATATATTTCAGATAAGACGTATTAGGCACTTCATGTGTAGAATGAAAATTGTTTTTGACCCTTGTTTGTGGCAGGGCAGCAGAAGATGTTTCTGCCTGTGAACAACTCTAAAGGTGTACTCACTAGGGCTGCACGATAAATCGCATATATGATCGTGGTTTTGCAGCTTGTCAGTGAAAAACGACGCAGTGTAGTAAATGCTGCTCCATGTGACAGCACGCTCGTGATGGAGATTTATCGCTGATTACAGAACCGGCTTAACTGACAAGATGCGCATTAAATATCGCATGCGATTTATCGTGCAGCCCTAGTACTCACACTAGGCACAGTTGCCTTGAACCGAGCCCCAGCACGATTATCCCCACTCCCCCGCTGTCCTGCACTCACACTTGCACTAAACATTCCGGGCCGGAGCACGCTTACGTCATGTACGAGATAACGGAGAAAACCACTCTCGCTAATAGACTACCTAATAAATTAATTTATGCCATGCAGCGATTTTCACTTGCATGTATCAGAAGATTATTACGGAGGCAGCTGACGTTAATGAAAGAATTTGCAGCTTTACTCGCAAACTACAATTCCTGTTCATCAAGAACCAGACCCGTTATAAATGTAATTAAATTAATTGAAAAGTGTACTGTAGTACTAGTAATAGAAGATGTTTGCGGTCGTAATGATGACAGTAGTGCATACAAAATAGTAGCTGTTCTGTGCTCCGGCGCGTTTAGCGATCACACTACATGCATACTGCACCCAATTGCAACTGAACCGTGCTCTGGCCCACCTCTTCCAAGCGGGCCAGGGACAGCCAAACAAACCGTGCACGGGCGCGGTACGGAGCGATCACACTAGTCAAATGAACCGGGCTTTGGGGTTCAAACGTGCTCGGGCACGGTTCAGATTGCTTAGTGTGAGTACACCCTAAATATCCCCTACCTGAATGACCAAAACAGCTGTGTCAGCCAGGACATGAGACCTCTCATCAATCCGGCCTGGACTGCAGCCCAGGACATGACCCTGACTCCTGAATTGGTTAAGGACTTAATGTTAATTCCATAAAAAACAGCCTTCTTTAGTTCAATTCAGTCCAGTTTCACAATGAAAACACTGCTGTAGTGACATTATCCCACACGTTTTTTGACCTTGTTTTAGAGGAATCAATATAGTCTTTAAACCTAGGTCTATAATACCTGGAAAGATAGCCTTTATCATCCTCGTTAATCTCACTGGTAGTTGCTTGGCACAGAAGTACACAAGATAAAGGCTGGTGTTTTTGGTTGATGTTCCAAAAGTTTTTTTTAGCAACTCACCTGAGCTGTACAGTAAATGCCATGTGACTGATACAGAAGTAGCTATAACTGCAATATTGTCCTATATTTTTAATAGTAGTACTCTATGCGGATCATAAGAATTTTAAGAAATTATTCTGACTTTGATTCTGATTCAAACAGTTCTGCTACTGGTTTCTATCCAATGACTATTCTTGAGTACTTTTTTTTTCTTGAATCTTTGAAACGTAAATGACAGTATTTTAATGAAAACTGAGATATTTCTGTCCCTCCGTTGAAAGTCCATTACACCAAAACTTGAACAATTCAAACACTTCAAAAACTCATCAGGAGATCATAAAATAAATCCATTTTAAATCGTGCGGTTTAAACCAAGTCTTCTAAACAGACATGATTGCTTTGTATGATGAACAGAGTTAATTTATGATTTTATTCAGATATAAGCATTGATCAACACACATACATGGAGCACATCAAATAAGGTAAACTGAAGCTCAAACGTTGCTCATCATGAAAGAAGTAATGATGTTTTTCTCACGCATCAAAATTTTAGAATCATAAACATGGACTTTAAATAGAAGAACAGAAAAATCTTGTGTATGATGAATATATGTGTGTGTGTGTGTGTGTGTGTGTGTATATATATATTCATTTGTTTTTAAAAGATAAACAAAATATTATTGGTTTGAAATGACATGAGGGTGAGTAGATTGATGACAGAATTGTCCATTTTGAGTGAAGTCCTAATAGTACAGTGCAGGTATTTTGACGGTAACATTAATATGTGACAAATGTGACGTGACATGTGGCCAAGTATGGTGACCCATACTTGGAATTAGTGCTCTGCATTTAACCCATCCAAAGTGCAATATATACAGTATATATAGATATGAAATGGTAAAGGCTAAATACAACCAAATCGCAATGGAATTATGTGAAAGGCCACAACCAGCAAAGACATCCAATATAACAGATTAGAGAACATTTTTAAAGCAGCACTAGAGTGACATTTCCTCATAAAACAGTATAGTTCAAAAACAAAATCTCTCTGACTGAACCAGACACTGACACCTTTGATTCAACTGCTCTTTGCCATGGCTGCTCCCCCGTATTCATCAGGTGTCTGTTCTGTCAGCATTTTCTAGCCTAGTCACTTAAACTGTCAAATGGAGTGAAACGGCGAGCACCCATGCTGCTTAGATACTCATTGCAGGGTGGCTGCATCTAACCTGTATATTACAGACCCATGCATATTCGTTTGAATTGCATTCAAGCGCTTTGGTGAGTAATGACTCCGCCACGACTTTTTCCATTTTCTCTCACCCATTTTGCTGTTTCTTGATGTGTAAATTCAGTGCAGTGACCACTGATCCCTCGACTGAAGACAGCTGTTCTATATATTTTCTCTCGGCTTCAGATAATGTGTTTTATGCATCGTCGGCCTCTGTAATTGTCAGTAGTTGTGGCAGTCTGTTTTTTTGTTTAGCTTTTTCCACACCTCCTGAAACGTTTATTTTTCAATGGCTCTCTCTTCCTTTCTCCCAGCACAGGTCTCTTCTTTTCACCTCTTCCTGTCTTTCCATCAGCTTTTTTTCTCCTTCTTTTTGTTTGTCAAAAGCCTTTTGTAAAAGCTGCCTCTTCTCTCCAAAGACCACTCTCTTGATAAAGGAAATCATGCCTGATGAAGGCATTGTGCTGTGAGAGTCTAATGCCCGTCATGTTTTCGGGCCAGGAAGAAGGGGTGGGTGGTGATGATGGACATAAGATGTCGTCTAAGCGAGATTTAGTCACCTGTGCAGAGCCCTATTACAGAAAGTCCCCTGAAGACCTTAACACTTCCTAAGTCCAGGAGAACCATTAACTTGGTTAATACGGACACTGAGTGGAAAGGCTGATGGGTTTGTTCTTGGAAATCAATCCCTCAGCCACTTCAGATGGGATCACTGTGTCTTAATATATTTTCAAGAGGAAAAAGGGAGGGCTTTTCTTTTCTCCCCACCATTTTAAGTGCTTTTGCACGTCTTTGTCCAAAAAATATTGCCTGGGATTCAAACCCATGACCTGTTAGTGCCAAGCAACAGGAAAAAAAGAAAGAGAGAGAGAGAGAGAACTGTATTTTTCCCTCATCATGGTAACGCGCTGCTTTTGCAAGGTTCCGTGAAAATGTTTCAGCTTTTATTTTCCTTTTTCACCCTGAAGAAGATATCACAGGTTCATCAAGTTCATCGAAATGATCCATCCTCGATCACTTTTAGTCAGCTTTGACAAAACTCCTCTCAGCTAGCACTTCTTTTCAAAGTGAAAGTAGCCTTGTCACCAGACCTGAATACAGCACGCTGATTTGCTAAAATGGATTTATCAAGGGCGCTTGTCGGCCTCTGCAGTAAAACGTGAACCCGCGATGCCTTGAAAGTGGACAAAACATATATATATACTGTATATATACATAGTTCAGTCATGGAACTCTTCCAAATAGCTAATTGTTGCTTCTAAAGCTGGCAGCGTGGCCAATCAATCTTTTTGTCATGTGTTCTTAACCTTATTTATTCCATCCCAACATGGCTCAACTTCATAGGAATTTTCCTAGCCACCCTCCTTCCCCAGCACCACCTGTCTAGATCTGCTACGGGGCTCTCCCTACTCTCCTATTGCAACATGTATGCAATTGCAGCATGCATCCCCTTTAATTATGTGCATGTTTAGGCAGTATCCTTCAACCACGCCAGCAGCCGCAGCGTATTAGATCTAGTACACATAATAGCTGTTCCAAACCTAATGCTACATACTGTATAACCAGACACACATGGAATCTGCAGACACGTTTTCCATAATGACTGTGGGGCAAAATCTAGAATTCTGTGCAATGGATTTAAAAATGGTCAATTATGTTCAACTGAGGAGAGTTCTACTTTTGTTAATTGGGCCAATGACACATAATATTGTCTAAAATAAAGGAGGGAAAATGTTATTTTCACAGTTGCACCATGTGGCATTTTACAGCCTGAACTAACATTATCTGGTATTTTAAGAGTTTTTTTTTCTCTCTAAGAATTAATCATAAAAGGTAATGTCAAAGTTAGTTAGCTTACCCCAAATGAAAAGCCGCAGCGTATCAGATCTAGTCCATCAAGACAAAACTATGTATGTTCCATTCTTATCAATAAATTTGTTTAAATGTATTCTGAGGATTGTCAAGATTGCAATCCATATGAGAAATGGATCAATGATATATAATAACATATAAAGTGTATCATAAAGAAATTACACCAAGAACAGTAACAATAACTTCAGCTTCCATGCCAATGATAACATTCAGTTTGATATAACTGCACACTTTACTCCTGCCACTTTCAATGATTGAGTTTATTAAATTAGGGTGGATTCTGTTTGAAAGTTTTTTTGTTTTTTTTTATCATTCATCAATTGGAAATCTTTCTGAAAGTGATTCCAACAATGTTGTCCTCTGTCATTATTGTTACAGTTGTGGTGTGGACTTCCCTGTTCTTGTAGAATTAGAACGATTATTGAAACGTTAGGGTTATAGTTATCATACATATTGTTGTAGTTATCATTTTTGGTCTGAATGGCCATTTTTACTGATCTTGACACAGTCAATGAGGGTTTTTCTTTTTATACATACCAAATGACTTTGATTTCAATATAGATCAGGGTTCCTCAAATCAGAGTTCAGCTGCAGCTCTATCAAACATACATGAACAAGCTAATCAAAGTCTTCATGATTACTCGAACATTACAAACAAGTGAGTTTGATCAGGATTGGAGCTTAACTCTGCAGGATGGTGAATCTATTTACCCTCTCAGTTTGCTGAGAAACACAGTATTTGAAGATGCTGGGATTGAGATGTAGAGAGGAACTCTGTTTTATTTATTTTTTTAATGTAATTCTGACCCGCTACATAATTGAGGTGGCAATTCTGCCTTGTTTTCCTTCTCATTGCAGCAAGTATAATCTCCTCTCATTGCGCTGAAACCTTTGAGTACAGGCTAATTTGCCAGAGAGGCCTTTTACATTTTAATCAAATATTTATATAGCAATAACCCAGATGACAAAGGGCTATGTCTTTGAGAGGAGCTCAAATAACACATTATTGTTTCTAGACATCTCTTTATGGAAGTAAGACCCAACATGGGTAGCACAGCTGCTGAACAAGACTTTAACATAATAGCTGTTCCAAACCTAATGCTGCATACTGTATAACCAGACACACATGGAATCTGCAGACACGTTTTCCATAATGACTGTGGGGCAAAATCTAGAATTCTGTGCAATGGATTTAAAAATGGTCAATTATGTTCAACTGGGGAGAGTTCTACTTTTGTTAATTGGGCCAATGACACATAATATTGTCTAAAATAAAGGAGGGAAAATGTTATTTTCACAGTTGCACCATGTGACATTTTACAGCCTGAACTAACATTATCTGGTATTCTAAGAGATGTTTTTTCTCTCTAAGAATTAATCATAAAAGGTAATGTCAAAGTTAGTTAGCTTACCCCAAATGAAAGAGTTGATTAATCCTAAAATGAAAAATTATGTTATCATTTACTCACCCTTGTGTTATTACAAAGCTGAATGACTTTGAAAATGTTAATGAAAAATTGCTAAATATTTAGTTATTTCTCAAAATATATTTTATATTCCACAGATAAAAGACACTTATACAGATTTGGAATGGCATCAATTATGACAGAATGTTCACTTTTGAACTGGCCCCTTCTAGTATTTCATCCTTTTAATCAGGATTTATTTATTTATTTATTTTGCTTGTGATGCAATAAAATTGTTTGGCTTATGAATATTAATTAGGTAAAAACTTAAATTAAATCACTAACATCTGAAATGTCAAACATTTACCCTAAACAGTATTTTCGATGTCATATTAAGTGGGTTGTCATAAATCATTGTAGCTCTAGCATCAGTGGATATATTTGCAATCGGAACATATTTGCTTGCATTTTCTTTTTTGATAGTGAGAAATGGAAAAGCAAAAAGAAGGTGTAGCGCGCATGACTGAGAGTTGTGTGGGAGAGAATATTGGCGCTGTTGCTTTCTTCTACTGATAAAATGGATTTATTCTTCTATACATCCCTTTCACAAGCTCATACTGTATCTCATGAAGTGGTGAGGACATCTCCCACCCATCTTCACTGTAAATTATACTGCTGGCAGAATATTCTCTATGGCTGTGTTCAGGATACACAACAGAGCATGATACACCATAGCAAGGGTTCTTAACTCTGGAACTTAAGGTCCACTTTCCTGCAGAGTTTAGATGTAACCCTAATCAAACACACCTCAACATGCTAATCAAGGTCTTCAGGTTTTCTAGAAAGTTATAGGCAGGTATGTTTGAACAAAGCTGGAGTTAAACTCTGCAGGAAAGTGGATCTCGAGGGCCAGAGTTGAGAACCCCTGTGCTACAGTAGGTAGGTAGCTACAGTATGTACTACTTAGCATTTTGAAAAACAGTATATACAGTAAATGTATGTTATGCTAACAGTTATGAAACATTCTTGTCACATGACCTCATTGTATTATGTGGAGACCAGTTATAATCACATAAAATACTAATATTTTGTGATTTTAATGCACTGAATTGACTAAAAATGTCCTAACCTTTTGTAGTCCTGTCATATATATATTATGCAAGGTATTCACAGAAATCAAAGCTGAAATTACTTCATTTGTCCTTTTGAAAATCAAAGGTCAAGTCGAGCACATTGCATTTGTGGGATATTGAAGACTTTTCAAGCTGTTGTCATGAATTCTTGAGATATTCTGCTTTTAAAAAAGCAGTGTCCTTTAGTGTCCTCACAGGAAGTGGTTTGGATTGTGCATGTGAACAAGTGTCCATGCTTGGCCTGCACACAGTGGGGTGCGAGGTGAGGTGAGTCAGTGTCAGAGGCAGACACGTTGAGGCCGCTGACTCGGCAGCTGATAAGAATAGAATTACTGCTAGACGGACAGCTGTGCAGCGCCGTTGATGAGGTAGAAGTGACGATAAGCCCTTCATGGCTGTTTGAGGAAGAAGAACAGATATGCTGCTGACAAACAACTGTGCCTGGCGCAGGCTATACTTTGGTGATAACAGACAAACTGCTCTGTTGTTCAGCTTCTACATGATGCCCATCAGTGATGTGGGAAAGATCTGTCTGCTTGTAAATCTGCTTACCTTTGTGACAATAGGAACAAAGCCAGCTGGGCTTGTGTTTTCCGCAGATGCACTACATTAATCCAGTGCTTCTATATGAGAGAGACACACACAGAAGTCATTTGTTGCTTGTAATCGTTGTCATATATATTATTATTATTCGTTGTATGCCCTAACGTCTACCCAGAACACCCTAACAATTGTAAAGCAATGGTGTAGCCACTACCCAGAACCACCTAACAAATGAGTGGTTTAAATAATAATAATAATAATAATAAGAATAATAATAAGAATAAATCTATACAATGAAAGCCAATGGCTACCAACATTCTTCAAAATAAATTATTTTATATTCAGCAGAAGAAAGAAAGTCATACAGGTTTGGAACAACATGAGGATAAGTCAGTTAGGACAGAATTTAAAAGTTGTTGATTACCAATAGAGTTCAAAGGAACTTACGACCATAAATAGCTAACAATGCTTTTGGGAAACGCACCCCAGATCAAGCTTTGTTTCCATGAGCTTTGTGCAGGCAAAAGTCACTCACATTTCTTCAGAGAATGCAAAAGTCTAGTTTTTAATGTTGTTGCTGTTAGGCAGATTTTATTGGGATCTCAAGCAGCACAGAATTGTCTACATACAGATATTGAAAGGATTTTGAGACCTCTCCCATGTCTGAGCATCCCAGTTGTTTCATTCAGTGTTCTCTTGTGTGGATACAAACAATATTCTTCAAATCCGTCTTGCTCCTTCAGAGAGATGTGGACCATCTTTTTAAAGCATCATCATTTCACCTGCCTGAACAGAAACAAGGGGGTGTTATGACTCCTTTATGGAGGGAAACTAATCAATGTTGGACACTTGAAGTCCAATTATGAAGCATCTTCCTCTGTGTTTGTCTCTGCATTTTATGTCTCTGCAGAAGTGTTCCATAGTATGCGTAGAAATTTAGACCCTGGAGAGATGAGAATATTTGAGAAGAAATATTTGTTGCCTTCATATTTGTTACACCTGCATAATACTTGAGCAGTTCAAAAATGTTGTAAAGCCATTCGGGTTGTCTTAGAAAGTGCCTGGATGTTCTCTCTGAAGTGCTGTGGTGTATTGAGCACCTCAGTCTCTTTTGTTTTTGTGGATCAGGTATATATGTTGGCCTCTTTACTAAAGTTGTGCTATGATGGAGTGGCTATCTACACTGTAAAAAATAAATGTGTTTTTACAGAGAAAAAACAGTAGAATTTGACAGTAATATCACATTTTGACAGGAACTGAGAAATTCCATAAAAATGCATACATTGACACCAAATGTACATTTTATCTGTTTTTCATGTGATTATATGTGTTTCTGAAAAAAATGGCCTTTTGTCTTTAATTAAAAGTAATTGTTATGTATTTTTAACCTTACATGTCCTTAAAAAAACGTTCATATATAATGTTTTTTCAGAGTTGAGAAAAATGTATTTTTACAGAGAAAAAAACAGTAGAATTTTACAGTCATATCACATTTTGATCAGAACTGTGATTTTCCATAAAAACACATACATTAACACCAAATGTAGCCTACATTTTATCACCTATTTAACTGATTAGAATATGTGTTACTGGAAAACGTGTCATTTGCGGGGTGAGACGTACCCACCACGTTTTGCCAAGGAGCGATTTTGTCCCCACCACTTTTTAGAAACACCTTTGCTGCACGGATGTACCCAATAACAATTTTATGTAGCAGAGCAGAGCATTCATATAATTCGTTTGTTAAAGAGGCGATCGGGCGCTGGAATGTGTTGTTTCTGAAAACATACTGAGTGCTCGTTGCCACCGTTATCAGTGGATGAAGGCAACAGTCAGTGTTGCCCGTGCACAGTCTTCACAGTTCAAGCCAAGTACAGGTTTCTGCAGGAAAGTAATGGGACTTACCAGATCGGGGTGTTTTTAGACCATGTAACCTGACAGGCTGACGTCATAGTGACGGTAGGTTTAGGGGTGGGGTCAGGTAAAGGGGATCATTTTCATTGCATGATTTAGAAACACCCAGCAGTTAGAAAACGCCCACAAATTTAGAAACGCCCACTTTTGCTCTGCAGAAACCTCAATCTCGTTCAAGCAGAGGAACGCTTCAATCAGTCGCGGAACGCTATTGCAGACCCTGAATTTGTTGTGGTGAAATCACAAAATAAAATGCACACAAACGTGTTCGTATTCTTGATATACAATCATGGATAAACATCTTTCTTTCTGTCTTTTGGGGTGATTTGCATAAGTAAATTTAAACAAACAAAAAAAAGTTATTTCCGAGGTTGGATTCGAACTAAGAACCTCTGATGCCTTCGTCACGGATTCAACCACTGGCCCACAGCAGTGCAACTTCGTATTAGTGATAAACAATGAGATCTGGCAATAAAATAAAATCAATGTAAAAGCAAAATCGATTTCTGTACATTGTTACTTTTTTCTGCAATCATTATTGCACGTATTTCATATTAACACCTTATTGGCAGAGGCCATTTACATTAGCTCCGCCCACCAATGTCTGGTGGGCGTAGACAACATTACAAAAATACAACAAACTAAAGTCCCAGCTGGCGTATAGGGCACGAATCAATCGATGGCAGCCTTTGATACGATCGACCCGAGTTCTAATCTGCCTTATTCCGAACTCATTCTCCTCTCTTTTCCCATCACATATCAGATGGGAAAGACATTTGTTTTCTATTAAAATGAAGGAAATATTTAAAAATGGAAATAGAGTGGCATTTAAAATTATAAAGGGAAATTCCTACAAATGCATATGCAGTGAGGTCAAGCTGCAAAGATCAATGTCCATGCCTTTTCATCACATGTAGCCTATTCGGTAAACCCTAACAGTACTTTTAAACACTAATATGGAGTGTGCAGTGCTACAAACAGTAAGCAAATAGCTGTTTTAAGGGCATAAACTAATTTAACACTTAAATGTATTTCTTCCTGCAAAATATGTTCCATGTGCTCTTTAACAGCCTGACATAAACCTCAATCTCGTTCAAGCAGAGGAACGCTTCAATCAGTCGCGGAACGCTATTGCAGAGACCCTGAATTTGTTGTGGTGAAATCACAAAATAAAATGCACACAAACGTGTTCGTATTCTTGATATACAATCATGGATAAACATCTTTCTTTCTGTCATTTGGGGTGATTTGCATAAGTAGATTTAAACAAACAAAAAATAGTTATTTCTGAGGTTGGATTCGAACTAAGAACCTCTGATGCCTTTGCCGCGGATTCAACCACTGGCCCACAGCAGTGCAACTTCGTATTAGTGATAAACAATGAGATCTGGCAATAAAATAAAATCAATATAAAAGCAAAATCGATTTCTGTACATTGTTACTTTTTTCTGCAATCATTATTGCACGTATTTCATATTAACACCTTATTGGCAGAGGCCATTTACATTAGCTCCGCCCACCAATGTCTGGTTGGCGTAGACAACATTACAAAAATACAACAAACTAAAGTCCCAGCTGGCGTATAGGGCACGAATCAATCGATGGCAGCCTTTGGTGAGATATGCTATTTGTGCAGTGGTAATCTTGGGAGCACACACTAGCTCAACCAGTTCTTTCAACTTAATAGTCAGTTGCCAAACAGGGTCTTGTGAATCTACTCTGTCTCCTATTATCACAGGAAGAAATCTGAGAAGACACCAGTTCTCAGCTGCTTGACCACCTAACTTACTGCCTTTTTTGCATACCTGGGAGGGGGCAGACCCAGCATCAGAACCCAGATATTTGAACTGTGCAATTTTCCTGTTCAATTGTGTATATGAAAACCACTTATTTTTTACAAAGTGTGTCAAGAAAATGGCTAGATCAACCGCTACAACACCTTCAAATAAGTCATGGCCAATGCAGGGAGGAAGGCCAGGCTGAGCAACATGAAAATATTTCAGCGAGTTGAAAATGGAGTCAAACTTTAACCCATTTACAACATTTTCTTCAGTCGTCTTTAGAGTTTCCACTGCCATTTTATAGGAATCAACTGTCCGACTGGGAAAGTCTACACTTGCATTCTGAAGTTCAGTGCGTTCTACCAAGCAATACCTACAGCAATACTTGGCAGTGCTGAAGTTCTGTGAGTAACCACCGATGCAGTGAGAGCCCAAATTATCACCGATAATGGCCACAATTGTTGCACGTACTATGTCACCTGAAGATGTCACAATTCCATGCTCTTCAAGTTCTTTGACATCTGCCAACAACTTAGAAAAAATCTTGGTTTGACCAAAATAATTAAAATCTCTCTCATAACACAAAAGTAATAATTGAATGTTGTCAATGCATGACCTGTAAAATGGCTCAAAGTTGCCAAGTGTAAAATACACTCCAAGCATTTTGTGGGTCTTTTTAGCTGACCCAAGGGGGTTCACAATCTCAAAGGCATCCTGGTACAAGACAAGTTGGATTCTCAACTCAGGCTCCCTAAACAAGTCATTGCACTTGAACACAGATCCATCACAGATGTCACAGAACACATCAAAAGAGTGTACATGCGGAGGCTTGGCACACTGCTCCCAAACTACTTGGTCTTTCAACATGGTTTTTAAAGTGTTCTTCAATGGAATATATTGTGCATGACGTAGTTTTCTGTTCTCATCACGGCCAAGATACATAGTCTGTGGATGCACATAGGGAAAGTTTTTTTGGTAATACTGCCTTCTTTGGTATTCTGTGGAAAGTAACGCATTACAAGCTGAATGCAAATCATGGCCCTGCAAAGCCTGCACAACAGAATCAATATCACACTGTGAAAGGGTTGTTTTTGACCCAAGTATGTCTGCGAACGTTTTCTTTGTGTACTGATGACAGATATCATTTAAACTACTGAATTCCTCTACAATCATCTGAATGGTTGACGATGGCACCAGGTATTTGGCTTGCAGCTGCATATAAAACAGGCAAAGATTTTTCATGTACAATGACTGTGTGTTAGATTTAGTCAGCGAATCTGGGAATGCATTTTCATCACCTCCATCCTCAGTTACATCAAAACATGCTGAGGAAGGTTGTTCAGAGAAAGAGATTTTTAATTTCGCAAATGTTGAAGTCCTGTGCTTTCGTGAAACATGGGCAGTAAAGCTTGATCTCAAACTGAATATTTTGTCACATTTTTCAAAAGGACAGCATACCACCTCTCTTACTTCAGTTCTTGGTGTATCACCGTTATTCCCATTAATGGCAAACGTTTGGCACCCTGTGCTGCCATGCATTGCAACTTTTTTTTTACAGTGTAGATGTGAGAGGACATTATTTTTCATAGAAAGGCTTTTTATCTGAGCAACAGTGTAGAATATACTCAAATCTCAGTGGATCGGGTATGCCATATTTAATCTTGGATGAACAGAGATTCTCAGAGTAAGAATAATGGACAAACGTTTGATGTTGTCTTAGTCTCAGATACCTACTGACCTACTTTATTTTAAGTATTTGAAGGTGCAGGTTCATAGAAATAAACAGACCTTCTCATCATTATCAAAGACTGCTGGTGCACAATCTATGTAAAAGTTGCAAGAACTTTCCAAAATCACAAGCTCCAGTAAAATAAAAGCTATGGAAAAACTTGTATAAAAAATGAGGTGCGATGCTGCAATTAATGGCAAATCATTGCATAGAGATTGCAAAGTTAATGGCTTGTGCATCACTTATAAGAGAGTACATGAAATATCCACAGGCATAACTGAATCTTCTTCTTTGTTTCCAGACTTATGTGTGTGACAATCAGTGCTTATTCATTTTAGATTAACAGAAATCTAAACAGAATTTTAGCTAATTACTTCAGCATTGTTGCTAATAACCACTCACAGAGACAATTGTGCCACTATTTGAAAGAGCTATACCACTTCAAATTACTGCTCCTTTTATTTGACTGATTTTTACAAATCCCAAACAAGACAACCTGGAGTGCATTTCCAATACAACAATGTAACTTGCTGCTTAACTACCATAGCGCAATGCATCATTGGAGAAATTAACTAGCTAGTCTCGACTGTTTCCCGAAACTGTATTAACTTTGTCGCACATCCATTGTTTGAAGCACATTGGCTATTTAAGTCCACATGCCATACAAGAAACTATCCTTCTAACCACAGCCCAAGAGTTGTAGTTCCAACTAGGGATGTCCAGAGCCGATCTCAAGCATCGTCATGCAATAGGTGGCTGTATACACTTTCAACAGTCCACTGCCATTAAAGAAAGAGAAGACACTCAAATGTGTGTGTGTGATTCACACGAACAATGAGGTCTGTTCTAGCGCGTCACACGCGTTCATGATTCTGTGTTCTGTGCATATTTGATGTGCCCTTTGTGTAAGTAATCACTCTACAGTAATATATTTACTATTTAATTTTAACTGCCGTCAGACTATCTGAGACATCGTTGTCATAACGCGTTGCTATGGGTTGGGTCTTCCTTTGGACTTGACGGATAGCATTCTGGCATTCGCGAACTTCATGCTTTCTAACCTTATTAAACTTTTCTTTCCACTTTATGTTGCAATTAATCTGCTTATTGTACTTATAAAATAAAATAATTGTATTATCCCATGTTAATAATTGTGACCACACAGTCTGTTTACAATGTCATTTTAACATGTTTACATCTACCAGTGTCTTTATTCAGAGTGTGCATATATTGACAGATAGTGTGTATCTTATTGGAAGATATATATGTATATATATAAAAATGTGGCAAGGAAGGACAATCACACACACACACACACACACACAAAAAAAGAGATAATTTTACTGCATTTACAAACAAATAGCGACTATGCCACCCAGTATTACTACCCGGGGAGATACAAATACTAGACACACAGGTTCGAGTTTCTGTCTCAACACAAATGGACAATGAGACGTGGATATGGAAATACACTATTTGTTTTTATTAATACAACTTTAATAACTGACCATAAATAGTTAAAAGGAGACAGTCAAAAGCAATAAGTTCACAGCAGGCGTTCGCGAGAGTAACAATTAACTCTGGCATAGGGGCAAATAAACAGACTTTGCCCCCCAAAAAATAATAATAATAATAATAAACCAACCCAAGGAGCTGGGGCTCACCAGTAGTAAGGCAGGCTAGGTACTGGGCCTCCAGGAGACCCACACTAATATCCACACATGCACAAACCAAAAAGAAAACCACTCACACACTAGTAAAATCCACTTCAAAAATAAGAAAAAATGAAAGCTGCACAATCTGCAGGGTAACCCCCCCCCCCCCTGAAAATAGAGAAAGAAAGAATACAGAACAATTTAGACAAACATAAAACTACAATAAAGGTAATTACAGAAAAAGCTAAATAAATAACAAAAGAAAAGAGTTCAAAATAAATTTCACAAATAATAGTCAGGCACCACAATCAATTTAGGACATCTAGGTTTCCCAAATCAACTCTTACAGCAATATGTGGTACAAGTTTGTACACCAGGAGCACAGTTATCTTATTGAACTAGGAATAAGAAACAAACAAACAAAAATAAACTTAAACAACAAGCAGCAATTGCAGGTTAGAAACTAGCAGAACACGGGACACCACAGCACCCCAAGAGCAAGCTGGCAAGCAAGCTGCACAATAGAAAGAAAACAAAACAAAACAAAAAGCAAAGCAAAATAGCCGCATTGAAACGTCAAGCCATGCAGAGACGTAGCAGAATAAGACGCACTAACACACTGGTTTACATCTAAAATAAGAACAACAACAAACAAAACAAAAAAACAACGAGTCCACATACCTTTAAAGGTGATCATAAAAAAATTAAAAGTGAGTTTTACATACCGACATGAGGGACGCACATCACCCATCCGGCAGAACAACTCTTATGTGCTAATCACTAATCAAAAAGATAATAGAAAAATCATATATCCACTATGCGCAAGATATTAAAGAAGCATATAAACATTTACCAGGAAGATACAGGAACAGGAAGATAGCAATCACACATGCACACAGCAATGTAAACAGCGAGATTCAATACGCCGAAACTGCACACCGGCAAGACAACACATCCACTCTACACAGCCAGGGAGAGCTCCGAATAGACACCAGCCTTCCAGAAAGATGGCACAATTAGAAACAAATAAATGAAACTAAAAAATCAGACACAGAAATGCATTTCACCACATATACATATATATATATATATATATATATATATATATATATAAGTAATTGTTATATTGGAAATTAGTGATGATAGATGCCCCTTTTTTACATTAGAGCCCCTGCCCCTGAGAAAGTCTCTGCACATCCCTGTATACATTGGATTGATTTTAATAACTTTAATGTACTTGAATTGTGCAGCAAGCACTAAGAAAATACAAGTATCGGATTGGGACTCGGTATCGGCAGATACTCAATATTCAATGACTTGGATCGGATCAGGGGCACAAAAAACCTGATCGGGACATCCCTAGTTCCAACCAAACAACTTTTCAATGCTGTTTGTGAATGTTTGAATGTTCCTTGGTTTGAGGAAACACTGCTAAATGTTGCTAACAATGGAGCTTAACAATGCACCATATATGTTGATGACGCTTTTCTGAAATTCACCCCTGGTTGGTTATTCTACATGTCAGTTTGAAAGTTTCTACTTGTCCAAGTGGGTGGTTCTTGGTCCGAATGATTACAATGAGTTGTAGAGTGGATCGACTTTATGGCCCTGTCCTAAAATTGTGCCCTCAGCAGTCCTCCTCTGAGTTGGCAGTTTGGTGATGTCTTGTCACAGCAGAATGCATTGTGAATAGCAGTGTAGACTTGGTAAAAAGAGCACAAGGAGAAGGGAGTGCTTGTGAGAAACCTTCTAAAATGACAAGTGTGAACAGCCTGCAGTCCCATGCATTTTATTTGAGTTTATCCATGAAACTCACAAGACTGCCACTCCACATCAACACAACATTTAAGCTTATGCCAATAGTCAAAACTCTGGCTCTGCTAACTCTGTGAAACTAGTGATAAAGCTGCTTTAACTCAGTTTTCTTGGAAATATGCTCAGTTCCCTGTGGGGAAATTGCTGATGTAAACAGATCCCTTTATCACCATATGAACCGCTGTGGATTACTAATTAGAAAGAGCTGTATGAGTATCACTTCCTGACCATCGTGTACCTCATAGGCACCTGTTGACTCCTGTGTTACACACTTTATCTGTGCAGTAACATGTCCCTTACCTGCAATTTAATGCAGACACCCTAATTAAGGGAACTGTACAGACGAATCGCTGCATAAAAGAGAAGGAGATAAAAGACTGAGGACCAGACTGAATTTCATTCCATCAGAGTGTCATGCTGTCTCATACATCCACTTTAATTGCAGAGAGGGTAATTCTCTTGTTTGCTGCCTTGCAGATGTTTAATGGCCGTTTCATAATTACATGAGTCGGAAGTTGTCATCTCAGGAACATTCTTTCTCAGTGTACTTTTGGGGCTCAAACAACGCTGCTTTAATTGACATTCTTTTTTAGTTCCAGACAGAAAATGAGCAGTGTTTTTGTTCAGTGGATTTAAATGAATATGATATTACAGAGAGAGATGACATGTATTATGAGTGAATCCATAGCTCTTTTTCATCACTTGCAGCCTCAGGCCTGATACTCTCTGCAAGTATGTGAACGCAAACACTTCTAGCTACATTAGCTCAATTTCATGCATTGTTGCGTTCCAAAATGTGTCAGGACACAATTCATAACGCAACACATTGTGTTGCTTCACAAAAATATTTGCAAGAGCTGATACAGTATAGTGGCTTTTAGCCAAGGAAGTCTTCCTCGAAAAAAGTTATCCGTTAGCATTCCCGTACATCTCAACTGCAGTTGCTATTCTGGTGTAGGACACCTGGAATGTATCAAGTCAGAATACACAGCTAGTTTTGAATGGAGAAAGATGCTTTTTAAGTGCAAATCAGGGCTTTTTACACTTGAAATAGTTAACCCTGGGTCATTCTAAACCCTGGGTATAAGCAGTTTCGCACTGCTCATAATTTAAATAAATAAATAAACATTACTTAGTATTTTTGCCTTGTTTATTTTTTCTAGTACAAATATCTAAACATTATTGAATCTAGTTATATGTACTTGAGAAGCAAAATGACTTTATATTAAGTCTTGTTTTCTGAAAAAAAAAAATGTGTTAGTTTTTGCTTAAAACAAGGAAAAAATATTTGCCAATGGGGCAAGAAAAGTAATCTTGTTTTCGCTTTGAGTCAAGATTCTTTTTCTTACCCCATTGGCCGATTTTTCTTTCCTTGTTTCAAGCAAAAACTAACAAAATTTTGATTTTTTTTTTTTCCCAGAAACAAGACTTAATATCTTAAGTCATTTTGCTTCTCAAGTAAATAGATCTCAATTCAAGAATGTTTAGATATTTGCACTGGAAAACAAGACAAAAATGCTAAGCAAGGAAATCATATTTTGCAGTGTACCTGCATATTAGTGGTGTCGGTGCCATTGATTGGACAAATGCAGCACAACGTTTTTACCAAAAGTCTCTAGCTTTGTGTATCCTTGTTTATATATTGCCCTTTACTCTCAAGTTTTTCCTGAATGGACTTTTTGGATTATAAAGGTAAGAATAAAAGAAAGTCTCTTCTTCACTCCAATTCATGTGTTTTCCATCACCATTTGATATTTTTTCACCTCAAATGATAAAACAACTGTTTATACAATGTACTGTGTTTCTGTGACTGTCCAAAGTGAAATGAGGCACATGATTGTGTGTCTATTGGTAAGCATTTAGCATAACCTTTTAATATCACATTGTTTCACACTACAATATTATATCCGGCACAGACATTTAAAGGTAACTCTATTGCTCCCTTGAGTACCAAATTTTGTTACCTCAAAAGTGGTACAAGAAGAAGAAAAAAAAAATAATAATAATAAATAATTAATAAATAAAAAATTACAACCATGTATGCTTAAGGATAGTGTTGGCCAAGCATTTTTGTGTGGTTATGTACTTGCATAGATTATATTTGTGGCCTTATCTACATCCACCATGTTCTGCTGTGTGTGAGAGAGGTGAAATTGTGTTCTGGGGTAGGTGACTGTATCAAAACTGATCTGTTCAGAAACTGCAACGCATTCAGTCCCACCGGAAGAGATACAGACGGATTTAATATTCAGTGTGTTATGTATTCATCTGGATTTAAGACAAACAGCAGTGGCTCAGTGTTGGCTTTGCCCTACGGGACTGATTTGCTGTAATTTGCAGTGTGTAGAACCACACAGCCGAGTAGAGATGGAGAACTCTGTTGCCACAGGCCTGTCATGTACACAGCTGTCTTAAGCTGATAGTGGTGGTTTGTTGATTACTTAGTAATTTTTCTCAATACTGTATATGCACAGTCATACAAATTAATGAAACTATGATACCAGTGGGTTTCCACTGACTACATTTTTGACTAATCTAGCATACATAGAAGTCAGAATCAGAATAAGAAAGAGCTTTATTGCCAAGTATGTTTGCACATACAAGGACTTTTTTCTGGTGACAGAAGCTTCCAGTACACAGAGACAACAACAACACACATAACACGCGCTCTCGGCCGTGTATGAACGGACATCTACATATGATCGGAACTCCACACAGCTCCCGCACTTTCCATTGGAAATGTTTGACTTCCGGTCTGTTGCTTGTCTATAAAACCCATAAAATGCAGTTTTACACTTGCCAAAAAGTGATTACAGACGCTACTTATTGAGTTAACTGTTCTTTCTGCCTCAAAATGACTTGATTTCATTCATGGTTGATATATTTGATAGATTATAGCTCATTCAGTCTTTTTTCCTGTTGAAATACCTTTAAATGGCCAATAAAACCCATAAAATGCAGTTTTACACTTGCCAAAAAGTGAACTGTTCTTTCTGCCTCAAACCGACTTGATTTCATTCATATTTGTTGTCAAAAAGTATTTCAACAGGTAAAAAGGACTGAATGAGCTATAATCTGTCAAATATTACAACCATGAATGAAATCAAGTCATTCTGAGGCAGAAAGAACAGTTCACTCAATAAGTAGAGTCTGTGTAAAACGAACGGAAGCGGACGGCAATCAGTTTTCGGCAGACGATCAATTTTCGGCACGACACCGGCTTGAAACGCAGTGGAAACGCCAGTATGATGAGGATCATTTTCATTTTAAAACGAAAACGCACCAGTGTAAATGTAGCCTTACATCTAAGGGGCTGGGTACGCATTCACACTACAGCCTCACGTGTGAGCCACATCTCTGAGTGTAACCGGTGTAAACTAGTAGGTGTGTTCAACTTGACGCGGACCTGTGTTATTCGACTGTGCAGACCGATCAGTGTATTACAGTACCACGAGAGCTATAGAGAGCAGACTGCTCCGTGCGCTTTCGAATCACTCTCGTGAATGTCAGACTCAAACACTGATCGATCTGCGCCACTCCTCTTCTAGTCAAACACACCGGCTAGTGCTGCAGGCTTATTGGCTCACTGACACTGATGAGATTAACCTCTTAGGTATCGAAATTTGGTACCGAATGACGAGATGTTTTTCGATACTCGATGATATCGAGGCAATTCGGTCGGTACCTAAAAAGTATCGAACTCGATACCCAGCCCTTGCCAAACCAGACAGTTATTGAAGTGCACAGGATAGACTCAATGACAGCTGAGTAGATCTGTGTGAGCTGTTCCTGTGGCAGGTTGAATTTCCTCAGCTGGCGAAGGAAGTACAATCTCTGTACAATTTCCTTGTAACTCTGTTCCTGTCACGGTTCAGCTACTGTGAAGGTGCGAGGAACGAGGAGACAAGGGAATTACAATAATAGCAGTCTTTAATCCTCCAAATTACTGGGAACACAGAACAGGCAGGAACACACACACGTAGCACATGGAGTAGACGATTAAGATCCGACAAGAAAACATGGGGCAGACTACACTATAAATACTACACTTAACGAGGGAATTGGGGAAACACCTGGGAGCAATGAAACACAATTGGAACAGGAACAGGAAGGGAACCAAATATGGGCATGTCACAAACAAGGGAAAACTAGGTCACGGAGCACATGGGGAGAAAAACACACACAGACAGGTCCATATTCCTGACATATCGCCACCTCCCAGAAGGCGCATCCTCGGGCCGTAGAAACAACAGAGGGAGGGATGGGTGGGACCTTGGGAGGAGGCTCGGGTGGAGGACGGCCAACAGAGTACAGGGTGGAGACGACGGAGGGAGGAGACAGGAGGAGCCAGGGCGGACCAGACAGAGGGAGGAGCCAAGGAGGAGACAGGAGAAACTTGGAGAAGGTGGTGCCAGGCGGGACCCAGGCCACAGCCATAATGGCGACCCAAGGTGGAGCCGACGGAGGGAGGAGCCATGGAGGAGGAAGGGCTGACGACTCCAGGGGGCCAACCAATGGCGGCGGAGCCCGAGACGGAGACGGAGAGTCGATGAGCCAGGGTGACGAGGAGGATCCGGAGGGCCAAGGTAGAACTGATGGCTCCGGCGACCGATGCGAAAAGGGGCTCCGGAAGGCCACGGTGGAGCCGGAGCGACAGAGGACCAAGGTGGAGCCAAAAGGAAAGAAGGAGGAGCCTGACGGAGCCGGAGGGATGGAGGGACGAGGTGCAGTCGGAGGAGTGGAGTCCCGAGGCGACGGATGGTCGACGACAGACCAAGGCGGAGCCGGCGGGACGAGGGAGCCCGGTGGAGCCAGTGGACTGCCAGGCCACGGCGGAGAGGAGGGAGCTAGGAGCCATGGTGGAGCTGCTGGATCAAGGGGCCGAGGTGGAGTCCGGGGCTTAGAGGCTGGAGGCGGAGGCAAGGGATTCTCCAGCCAAAGTGAGGATGGCAGACTCGCTGAGCTCGCACCATTCAGTTGGTGGGCTGAGGGCGAGTAGAGGGGCTGCCAGATGACAGCAGTGGAGGAGGCAGGACGTGCGGGTGGGCAGGCATTTGTGAGCCTCCGGGCTTTCAGGGCTGGTGTGCACTGCCCACACACACCAAATAGCGACTCCCAGCATGGGGAGTGCGACTGACAGGGGATCGACAGGGCTGCACTCAGGGACACAGTCTTTCTATGAGCAGGACGTGGAAACAGGAACCCTCTCATGGCTGGACGTGGAAACGGGAGCCCTCTCTGGGCTGGACGGGGGGGCAGGAGCCCTCTCTGGGCTAAACTCAGGAACGGGAGGGACAGAGGTCACCGACGGAGGAGATAGGAGAGGGCCAGGTTGGTAAACAAGTCAATAAGGTCTCCCTCTGCTTTCCATTCACCCAGATCTATTCTCAGCTCACCCTCAGCCACGGTGCAGGGGGCGGAGCTCCTCATGATTGCTTCCCTCCAGCTCAGTCCAGAGGTGTCTGGGAGGTCAACGGGGCGGTGGTAATTTGCCCCGATCCAGAACTCAACCGCATACTCCAACAAGGAAAGGTCTTTACGGGCGAGGGAGGTAAACTTAGCGGCAAGGGGATCCATACAGACAAACGGGAGGGGAAAAAAACACTGAGGAAAACATGGAAACTAAACGGAGGGAAAACACGCAATTATACTCTTTTCGGTCGGATATTCTGTCACGGTTCAGCTACTGTGAAGGAGCGAGGAATGAGGAGACGAGGGAATTACACTAATATCAGTCTTTAATCCTCCAAATCACTGGGAACACAGAACAGGCAGGAACACACACACGTAGCACATGGAGTAGACGTTTAAGATCCGACAAGGAAACATGGGGCAGACTAAACTATAAATACTACACTTAATGAGGGAATTGGGGAAACACACCTGGGAGCAATTAAACACAATTGGAACAGGAACAGGAAGGGAACCAAATATGGGCATGTCACATAGAGGGAGAACTAGGTCACGGAGCACATGGGGAGCAAATCAAACACACTGACAGTCCATATTCCTGACATATCGCCCCCCTCCCGAAAGGTGCGTCCTCGTGCCGAAGAAACAACAGAAGGAGGAACGGGTGGGAACTTGGGAGGAGGCTCAGGAGGAGGACGGACACCCGGGAGGGGGCTGGCAGACAGAGTCCAGGGAGGTGACGGATGAGGGAGGAGCCAGGGAGGAGACAGGAGGGACTTGGAGCAGGAAGGGCCAAGCAGGACCCAGGCTACAGCCATGATGGCGACCCATGGTGGAGCCGACGGAGGGAGGAGCCATGGTGGAGGAAGGGCTGACAACTCCAGGTGGGCTCTGGGTCTGGCTGTGCTCTGGATCGGGGATAGATGCTCTCCAGACACCGGATGATTGCTTCCCTCCAGCTCAGTCCAGAGGTGTCTGGGAGGTCAACGGGGCGGTGGTAATTTGCCCCGATCCAGAACTCAACCGCATACTCCAACAAGGAAAGGTCTTTACGGGCGAGGGAGGTAAACTTAGCGGCAAGGGGATCCATACAGACAAACGGGAGGGGAAAAAAACACTGAGGAAAACATGGAAACTAAACGGAGGGAAAACACGCAATTATACTCTTTTCGGTCGGATATTCTGTCACGGTTCAGCTACTGTGAAGGAGCGAGGAATGAGGAGACGAGGGAATTACACTAATATCAGTCTTTAATCCTCCAAATCACTGGGAACACAGAACAGGCAGGAACACACACACGTAGCACATGGAGTAGACGTTTAAGATCCGACAAGGAAACATGGGGCAGACTAAACTATAAATACTACACTTAATGAGGGAATTGGGGAAACACACCTGGGAGCAATGAAACACAATTGGAACAGGAACAGGAAGGGAACCAAATATGGGCATGTCACACACAAGGGCAAACTAGGTCACGGAGCACATGGGGAGAAAAACTCACACAGACAGGTCCATATCCCTGACAGTTCCTTGTACAATCTGATTGATCAGAAAGTACAATCTCTGCCTTTTTAACAATGAAGTCAATGTGATTGTCCCACTTCAGGTTCTGGGAGATGGTGGTGCCCAAGAACCTGAATGAGTAGAGGTGCAGTCATTGGTGTAGAGGAAGAAGGGCAGTGGGGAGAGCACACGTCCCTGGGGGTGGGGGGTGGGGGGTGCCAGTGCTGATGGTGCAGCTGTTTGACATTAATTTTCCCGGTCTCACTAGCTGTTGCTTATTTGTCAGAAAGCTGGTGATCCATTGACAGACAAAGCTAGGAACAGAGAGCTGGGTTAGTTTGGTCTAGAGGAATGCTGGGATGATTGTATTGAAAGCCGAACTGAAGTCCACAAACAGGATTCTCACACAAGTCCCTGGTTTGTCTAGATCAGTGTTTCTCAACCCTGGTCCTGGGCGCCCCCCAGCACTGCACATTTTGTGTTGTAGGATACAATGCAATCCCATATTGACTTCATCATCCACAGAACTGTTTGCTCAGTAAGCAAACTGCAGGGGGTCCCAACATGATCTCATGAGAATTTGTATGTATTTTATGTAAAATGTGGTTCTATAAAATGCACTTTTAGTCATGTTTTAACAGGCAATGAAACGTACAATACGGATGTATTTTCAGCATTTAAACGTGCAATACTGACGTACTGACGACACCTAAAATGTAAATTATTTACATATGAACAACTTTACAGGCTTACACTGAATCCTTATGAATATTGAATTTGCAGCATTAACATTTTATTATATTGTATTCAGTTGTCATATCAATGGCATTATGTTTTTAATTGCATTAGTAATGAAGTTTACTCATTTACTTAATATGAAATGATAACATTTTTTTCTGTGAGATTTCTGCTGCCAACTCATTTTGAAAAATACATAATGTTAAACAAGACTACACTTTAAAACCTTAAAATGAATAGCATTTCTGCAATCGTTTAACTATTACTTATCATGTAATATTTGCTTTGTTTGCCATGGGATACAAAAGGCATTTTCTCTGACATGCTGTGACTGACAACAGAGCCATAAAATACACCAAAAAAATGCAAAATAATTACAAAATGCAATGTAATCCAAATCTTCAGAATCCATACGACTGTGAGGAACAGAACCAAATCCAAGCCATTATTCAGCGATCTTCTTCTCCATCCTCAGCAGCGACCATAAGCAGCAATACCTACGCTGATGTGCTCGTAACAAATTCAAAGATTGCCGCTTCAAGAAACTTTACAACAGGTTTTACGGCAGAAAAATCGAACGCACATTGGCTCTCGCCTGCTTCGTCACAGATTGCGACATGCCGTGTTTCTGGTGAGGTGATATAAAAGATTTGTAAATATTTTATGCTTTTTTAGCTAAAAATACGTAGCAATTTTTATGTTTTAAACATTGTAATACGTCCAAATTGTAAGTTTCGGCTTCAATAACAATTTACAAAAATGTACGTTTTGTGCTTGTAAACTTTACGTACTAATACCTATGTATAAACAATGTGACCAGGTTGGGGGTCCAGTAAGAGTCCAGTGATGTCCTTTAGATAAGCCAAAACCAGTCTCTCAAATGACTTCATGACCACATGACCACCATGTTAGGGCAACAGGTTTGTAGTCATTAAGTCCTGTGATTTTGGGTTTCTTTGAAATGGGGATGATGGTGGAGCTTTTGAAGCAGGCAGGGACTACGCACAGCTCCAGTGATCTGTTGAAAATCTGTGAAAACAGAGAGCTCCACACCGAGGCAGCCATATGCTGCGCCATCTTGGCTTGACAATCATCCTAGTTGGCTGTAGCTTTTTAATTTGCACTGAATTAAAGTGTTAAAGTTGACATGAAATCAATAATTTGCTCTTTGTATATGCTGTCCTTGTCTTATTATGAATGATTCGTCATTGCATCATTTTCATCAAAATGTAAAAACTTGCTTCACCTCTGAAATTACTTTCCGTCTTGGCTGATGTCATCAAGGTCTCTTTATTTTTCATCCTCTCCCTTTAACCCTGTCTTACAGAGACACTTTCCAACATCCAAACAAGTCCAGGTGGATGACTACCTGTATGACCACCTGATCAGTGGTATTTCAATGTGTTTTGTAGTCCATTTGTGATTGGTTCCATCCATGATGTCTCAACTCTGATCCATGAAGTCTGAACTTTTCTTGACAGGTTAGCGCTTAACTGGTTTGGGGGGCTAACACAGCAACACTAAAATGCAAAACATACAAATATTTGGTGAAATTGTGTTTTTAGTTGGAAGTATTTTCAATGTATAATTTTCATTAATTAATGTAATTTAAATATATTTATAACCAGCATTTTACTCCATCTGATTTACTCCACTGAACTCATTGCAGTGCATTCCGGGATTGTATTTTTCAATGCATGCAAAGCTACCAAAAAGCCAATTTGGCCAAAGCATGGCATCTCATAATTTAAGAAGCATAATTTTGCTGCCTAGCCTTTGGGACTGCCTTTGTATCAGAAGTGTGCCTATGCCCCATTTCACTTTGCTAATATGACATATTACTAAGTGTACAATAAAAAAATTTCAGTGAGGAAAAACAGGGAACTACATTGGATTGAGATTTTTAAAGTTTAAAGTTTTTTTCCCTTTATTTGCAATAATGTGCACTGAAAAAAAATGACTAAGAAAGTAAACAGGGTCCTGATTTCATATTGAAACTAGGCAGTTCACTAGGGGTTGGATCTAAGCTTGTGTATGTTTGTAAGAGGTCAGGTTGTGTCGTCCACTGCCATGTCAAATCATCTACATTTAATGGCTTTAACCCCTCTTGACTGCCAGCATAAATATTCATCGTAGGTCATATTAACTACCAAATCAAATAAATTATCCGGCCAAGTATGATCCGTGCCAGCTGAGCATCTTCTGGAGTTCTGAGAAGTTTGCGAAGGTCAAGCTTTTGTGCGTCTGGCCGGGTGCCCGTGCTCTCGTGGAGCCCAGAGACCGGACATCTCAATGCAATCAGACCAATGTTCCATTAGCTTCACCCGGCTCTCCGCCCTTCCTGATGCGGGACACGGCAGGCCATTTCACAGCTAAATCAGACAGCTTTATGGCAATTACCATCAGCACAAATTTACCTGCACACACATCTCACACCCCAAATCTACCACCTGTCTCGTCCCACTCAGTTCGCACTTACTTCCCTGTCGCTCATTTTATCTCATATCCATTCTGTCTCTCTCTACCCATCCTCCATGGTTTTGGCCTCATTTTTACAGTTGTTAGTGGCATTAAATCAGAGCTCAATTAAAAACTCTTGCTCTCAGATCCGCACGTTTTCTGATAAAGGGCGAACAGAAGAGCTACATTTGAATTGCAGAGGTGTGTTCTTTTGATTTGTCTCTGTGAATTACGCCTGCTTATCCCGCTGCTTATCTCAAACCATACGAGACGAAGACTTTTAATGAGCTATTTTATTATGTTCTCTTCAGAGTCTTTCCCCACCAGCAATCTCACCTTTTAATATCCCGGCTTCTCTGCCTACAGAGAATATACCCAGGCAGAAGCTTATCTGGAATTTAAAATGCATGTATGGTAATATGAGGGGTTGAAGCTTCTCTCTGGCACTTTTCAGAATATTTATTGGGGTTGGGCAGTAGGAGGTGACGGTATGATGGTGTGTTATTTAATAAGTACTGAAGGTACTTTCTATCTGCTTAAGTGCTTCAAATATTGTGAAAGGATCCAGCTTTGTTTTCATGCTTCAGCTTGTGAAAATAATCCTATACTGCAGAGAGAGGTCATTCCTTACCTAAGTGTGGTAATTAAGATTCATATTTTCACTTAATGGATTTAGGATGCAATGTGAACCAAACTGAATAAAAAATTATGTAAAAAATAATAATAAATAATAATAATAATAATAATAATAATAATAATTACAATGCACTTACTTCCATGCAGGTTTATGGAGCAAGGCATTGCCCTGGAAAATAAACATTAAAATACATAATAAATATGCATAGCCACACACTTGTGTGTGTTAACATATTAGTTAGTAAAATAAGTGTATATTTTTATATAATAATAATAATAATAATAATAATAATTACAATGCACTTACTTCCATGCAGGTTTATGGAGCAAGGCATTGCCCTGGAAAATAAACATTAAAATACATAATAAATATGCATAGCCACACACTTGTGTGTGTTAACATATTAGTTAGTAAAATAAGTGTATATTTTTATACAGTATTTCAAGCTGTCATGACAATTTTAAAGGTTTTAAACATGGAAACATTTGCATGACGTGCACAAGCATGCCAGAAAGTGATGTAACTAACCATAAAAGTGCTATTTACATGAAGTATAATCCACCCATGGGAGTTTCTTCTGTAATGTTTCAGAAGTTATGAATCTAGAACAAAATGTTCTTCTGCCTAGATCGGCTAAAAGGACAGTTTAGACTTCCAGAATTTTATGGCAGAGGCTATTTGCAGTAAGTGCAAATATTGATAGATAC
The DNA here is from genome assembly GCF_001515605.1 of Sinocyclocheilus anshuiensis. NCBI lineage: Eukaryota > Metazoa > Chordata > Actinopteri > Cypriniformes > Cyprinidae > Sinocyclocheilus > Sinocyclocheilus anshuiensis. The sequence continues at coordinate 709,917 of NW_015548278.1, forward strand.
TATGTATAAATAGTATCATATTTTTCTTTTCTTTTCTTTGCAATGAGTATAAATAGACACTCAGGAACTTTGCAGCTTAAAGGGATAGTTCACCAAAAAATGAAAACCCTGTCATCATTTACTCATCCACATGTTGTTCCAAACCTGTATGAATTTCTTTCTCCTGTTGAATGCAAAATAATATATTTTGAAGAATGTAGGTAACCAAGCAGTTGCTGGTAGCCACTGACTTTCATCTAAAAATAAAACTATGGAAGTCAACAACTAACAGCAACTTGTCACGAATCCTGTCCATGGACTTCCGTCCGATAGCCACCAGAGGTCACTCATCCATCATATTGACTCTCTCACTACACAGACTGTTACACGTCACCACGGACTACATTTCCCATCATCCATTGCACTGATTGCACACAGCTGTAACCAATCACACACCCTACATAAGCCATGGACTTCCCCTCTCTCACTGCCGAGTATTGTATGTGCATATCGCTAGTCAGTGATTTGAGTTTCCTAGTCTTAGCGTAGTCTTGCCTTGTCTGTTTTCTCTGTTCTTATCATTGCCTGTGTATTTCGGATTACCCCTTAGTCTCGCCCTGTTTGGATACTTTTTACCCCTAGCCTGGATCATCGCCTTTGTTTTGGAATTACCCTTTGGATTACCCTGTTTGGACTTTGTTCGCCGGAGATCGACCCCACGCCCGTTCACTGGACTATTCTTGTGTCTTGCCCTCAATGTATCTGTTTGCCATTGTCCAACCCTCACCTGTGTTGACCACGTCCTTAAATAAAGCTTGCGAATGGATCCGCATGTCTCATGTCTTGTTTGCCCGTAACACAACTATTGCCTACATTTCCTACATTCTTCAAAATATCTATAGTACATGTTTTATAAACTGAAATTGAGTCTAGGGATGACAAATATTTTCTTTGATAATAAAAAGCAAGTCATGGCTATAGTTATAACTTGGAACATATTGATACTATAACAAACTTTTCACAAGGAATCAGTCATGTTTTCAGCTTTATTTGGATTAGTTCATATTCAGAGTATATCTAATATGGCTGCATGTGAACTGAAGGGAACTGAGTCCAGGACATGTTTGAACAGATGTCAGAAAAGTGACTAGCTCTTTGCTGCTTGTATATGTGTCATTGATGCATTGTTAATGGTGGCCTCTAGAACCTTGCTAAAGCCAATGGACTGTAGCGCTCACCTCTCACACACTTATTAGAGCTGATGGTGTGAGTTATTGGTGTACTGCTGAACTGACAGCTATTTTCTTGCCTGTTTCTGCTGTGCTGACCCATTTTCCCTGCCACATGCTTTCTTCGTCATCCTCTGATGAAATTTTATTGTTTTCCATACAGACTCCCCTCACTGCAGTCATCTTTGGTGGTTTGAGATCTGGGTTTCTGGTGTGTCTGCATTCTGTATTAACACATGATGTTTTATTAACAAGGTTCAGGAGGAGCACGATCAGATAATCAACCAATTTGGCACAGGTGTAACTCGTTTAGCTAACCATCCTAACTAGCACAATACGTATATATATATATATATATATATATGCAGCCTACCTGCCTCTGTCCTACAACAGTTTTCCGGCATCCCTCCTCCACCCCAACTCCTCACTCCTAATCTATTTTCATCCCATATTAGGGATAGGGGGAGTCTCTGGGTTCAGGCTATATTCCGGGCTCGGAGCCCTCCCCCAGGACAGCACGCCAAAATATGCTTACTATTTGCTATCAGATTAGATGTAAGGGTGAACTCGTGAATCTATATAACTTGAAGGGACATGTGCCACCCAGATTTTTGAGAAGTACAGGTTCTAAATGCAAATTGCAAAATAAATAGTTTATTTGATGTACTTTCACGATTGTTTTAGGTAGTAATCACTTATGAATGCAATGCATCAGGAGGCATTATCGAAACAAATAATGCAATCCCCTGTGAAACCCTCCACCTCCTCCAGCACCGCCTGTCTAGATCTGCTTTGGGGATATTGTGTGTGTTTTATGTGATGTAGATTATATTATTTCAGTCATGACAACTCTGATTATTTAATGGCTGTTAAATTGTTAATATTTTTTGGTCTTGGCAGGCTACATTCTGTTGCTGCTGCAGAGCAAGAACAGATACTTGCTACTGTCAGAACATACACAGACATGCTGCTGCATGCATGTAAGCTATTCTGCTGCACAAATAGACACACATAATATTCCAATAGCAGATCTAGATGGGTGGTGCTGGAGGAGGTTTCACAGGGGATTGCATTATTTGTTTGGAAAAGGCCTCCTGACAGAAGTGCCACTATGATGCAGCAGAGCCAAACTGCAGTGTATCTTCAGTGTTATTTATTAGCAGTTTATGTAACTTAATTTTAGACTGTTCATTCACTAAATGTGTTGAATGAGGAATGTATACTCGTGTGTGTGTGTGTGTGTGTGTGTGTGTGTGTGTGTCTGTCTGTCTGTCTGTCTGTCTATGTTTGAGGTTATTTTCCTTGTTTTAAATCTAGCCAAAAAGCCATGTGTTGACTGTGAAACAGTCTTTAGTTAATTAGATGAATTTATGGTGTAATTACTAAATTTCCCTGTCAATCCATTTTAATTTTTATCGCGAATAATGCACTGTCACTTTAATTCAGCGCGTATAGCACAGCAGAAATAGATTCCATGCGGAAACGATCGCAACATGACTGCTGCAGACTCACCGCTCCTGGAGCGCACTGCCGGACCATAATCACATGCAGTGTGAACGCTCTGATCCGTTAACATGGGCGTGGAAAAGATACGCACCACAGACGGAGTGTGTGAACCTGGCGTTACGTTTGTATGCCCGCCTGGTCTGTTCTGTTCTCGTGCTCCATTTAGGCGCACTGCATTCTGATTGGTTCGGATAGCATACTGCGGGAGGTCGGGGGCAAGGAAAATCATGCTATAAAGCGATTTAGAAATCGCGCAAGCTCAAATCGTGATTTTATGACGATTTCGATTAATCGCACAACCCTAGTTATAATACCATATAACAGTTTTAGTTTTACTGTAAGAAATAAAATGTAAAAATGTATACATGCATATAATTTCTTGTCTTGTTTGCTTGATACTTCCACAAGCCTCTCTTGTTAAATGTCAACTGCACATGCTCTTTGCTTAAATCTTTTCTGTCACTTCAAAACAGATTCAATCTGCTTTCCTGTTCCAACCAAACACAGATACAAAATGTCATGTTGGATATAAAAATGACAACAGACTGAAAGACTAAAAAGAAAATCAAACATGCCCTTCTTCCAACACATGATTGCATTTTAATAATGCATGGTCAGTCTGGCTCGGCGCTGCATACAATGGCGTTCTCCAGGTGTTTCAGGCCAAACTTCTCTGACCTATGGACGAGTCTGGCCAGGATCACTTGGCTTTCAAGGAGTTGCACACAGTGACTGATCTGGCTCTGCACGCCACGAAAGCGACGGCTCAGGCGATCAGCAAGAGCATGGCCAATCGGGTGGTGCTGGAGTGCCACCTATGGCTGAATCTTACTGAGATCAGGGATGCTGAAAAAATGGCCATTCTCGACTCACAGGTCTCGCTAAAGGGGCTGTTAGGCCCCGCCGTGGATGGGTTTGCAGAGCGCTTCACTGAGGCACAGAAGACGTTGCAAGGGCTGCGTCATTTCCTGCCCAAGCGCTCCAGCACCGCAGCTACAAGCCACCAGAAGTCCCCATCCACTTAGCAGCCTGCTTAACCAGTGCCGCCTCAGCCACGGCAGAAGTCTGAGCTTGGGCTCGAGCAGCACCCCCGGGCAGCTAAACGGTATCCGTACATGAAGCGCCAAGGGCCCTGCCCCTGTGGAGGACTGGTCCCTGACCTGCAGAAGCCGTCCTGATCTGTATGCAGAGAGGAAGAGTAGAGGGTCAGTTCTTGTCTCGGCCGGAACTCCCTCGAAGAAAGCTTGCGCTCATTCTCCATCCCTCCAAGCACATCTGAGCGATGGAGATTTTTCCAGGCTGGGCATGTCCTGCAAGTTCAGTGCACACCCAAGCACTTTACCGCTGTGATAGCAGACCCACATAATCAAAAGAGCATTTCTCCTCTCCTCACTCTCGCGAATGCAAGGCCACCCGGTTCAAGGCTTGGGCAGCCATTTCCGGTGTTTCACGTTGGGTTCTAAATACGATAAAATTAGTTTACTCGCTCCAGTTCGCTCGCAGGCCACCTTGTTTCAGAGGTATTATTCACAATTCGGTACGGGGCAACGAAGCTCATGTTCTTCAGTCCGAAGTATGAACATTGCTTGCAAAAAGGTGCCGTGGAAATGGTACCTCTAGCAAACAGCGAGTCAGGCTTTTTTCAGCCGCTACTTCCTCGTGCTGAAAAAGGATGGCGGGATCAGACCTATCCTAGATCTCAGACATCTGAATCGCTTTCTTATGAGACGGCCATTTAGGATGTTAACTTTGAAACAGCTCCTTGCGCAGGTTTGTCCCAAGGACTGGTTTCTGACAGTGTATCTGAAAGATGCATACTTTCACATCCACATAACCCCCTGCCACAGACCGTTCTTGAGAGTCGCGTTCGAGGGAGTGGCCTATCAGTACACAGTCCTACCATTTGGACTGTCTCTGGCCCCTTGCACTTTTACAAATTGCATTGACGCAGCTCTTTCCCTTCTGAGACAGATAGGAATCTGCATCCTCAATTACCTCGACGACTGGCTGGTTTTAGCCAGATCAGAATGGGAATTAATCGCACACAGATTGCTGCTGCTCAGCCATCTGGAGCGCCTTGGGTTGAAAAACAACCCGCACAAGAGTCATTTGTCTCCCAGACAACGAGCGGTCTTTCCTGGGACTGTGTTAAGACTCTGTCCAGATGCGGGCAAGGCTTATGCCAGACCGGTCCCTGGCTATTCAGCGACTGGCGGCATCTTTCAAGCCAGGGACTTCACGTCCCCTCAGGAATTTCCAGAGGATGCTCGGCCTAATGGCAGCCGCCTCCTCTGTGATTCCTCTAGGCCTGCTTTCATATGCGGCCTCTTCAATTTTGGCTCAAGGCCCATGTCCTGTCCCACGCATGGCGCCTGGGCTGGTTTTATGTCAGGATGACCCATCACTGTATCAAAGCTGTGGCCCCTTGGACAACTTCTCGCCTGTTCCAACCGGGCGTGCAGTTGGGACTGACCTCCAGGAGGAAGGTAGTGATGACGGACACCTCCAACGCAGGTTGGGGCACCCTGTTAGAGGTCTATCCGGCGTTCCACTCCTGGTCGATCCACTAGCGGCACCTCCACATCAACTGCCTCGAGATGATGGTGGTTTTTCTGGCCCTGAAAACCTTCCTGCCAGCCTTAAGGGGGCACCACATCCTGGTCAGACCGGAAAACATGACGTGGTAGCCTATATCAACCACCAAGGTGGTCTCAGGTCATGTTTCCTTTACAGGATGGCTCGACGCCTCCTACTTTGGGCACAGAGCAAACTCCTCTCAATCAGAGCGGTTCATGTGCCGTGCAGTCTGAACCTTGGCGCAGACATGCTGTCCAGAGGCAGTGTAGCTCTGGGAGAATGGACACCACATCCTGAGACGGCTCAGGAAATCTGGTCTGTCTTTGGGAAGGCAGAGGTCGACCTCTTCGCCTTAGAAGACAACTCTCACTGACCAATTTATTTCTACATGCAGCAAGATGCGCTGGCCCACGATTGGCCCAGTTCTCGCCTGTCTGCGCCTTCCCCAAGATTAAACTCTGCTTCCTCAGGTCATCAGATGCAGAAACAACTTGGTCGTTAAGTTCTTGAAGGTCGCCCGGAGATTGAATCCTCCTCGTCCTCAGACCGTGCCGACCTGGGATTTATCCATAGTTCTGAGGGCCCTACTGGGCCCTCCCTTTGAGCCGCTCTATTCGGCCGACCTGCAGCCCATGTCGCTTAAGACTTCCCTCCTTTTGGCATTAGCGTTGGTCAAGTGAGTGGGTGACTTGCAGGCACTGTCTATCAGTGCTTCCTGTATGGAATTTGGGCCTAAAGACTGTAAGGTCATCCTCAAGCCAAGACAAGGTTATGTTCCTAAGGTGCTCTCAACTCCTTATAGAGCCCAGGTTAATGCCCTTCTAGCACTCCCCGCTGCAGACGGTGAGCAGGGTCCAAATCCACTTTGCCCTGTCAGGCCTCTTAGAGTGCATGTTGAACGCTCTGGTCTTTTCAGACAATCAGAGCAGCTATTTGTCTGCTTCAGAGGCCGTTGTAATGGGCTGCCGGTTACGAGGCAGAGTCTTTTGCCAGAGACAGACCACATTTGCCAGATTCTATAATTTAGACGTCCCTGCTGGCACAGATTTTGTCTATTTAATCTGCCTATTTCTCCCCTAGAGTGGAAATGGTTATATCTGTAGTCCTTAGCTGGGCTTGGGACTCAGTTTGACTTACGATTGTGCGGCCGCTGGCTGGTCATCGCCATCCTTTTTGATAGATTCTATATTTAGACGTTCATGCCCTTCAGGCATGGATTTGTCGGTTTTATCTACCTATTTCTCCCCAAGGGTGGAAATAGTTATTTCTGCAGTCCCCAGCGGTTCTTGGGACTCAGTTTGGCTCATGTTCTTAGGAGTCCTTAACTTAAGTGCTCCAAAACTGGGCTCGCAGAGCAGGTCGTTCTGTATCTGCTCATAGCACAGCGCGATTGGATGCGTTCCCCATACTCAACGTGAGAGAACGTTCGAAAGGGAATGCTCCGGTTACTAACGTAACCCCGGTTCCCTAAGATAAGGGAACGAGCATTGTGTCACTTGCCATGCTATAAGCTGCATGCGATTCGATGAAATGGCTCTCCCTGCCGACTTATATAGAGGTCGGCTCTGCCCATTCTGTCGGACTAGAGCGCCATTGGTTTGTGCAGCTACACAAATGTGAACAAATCAGCCTTCAGTACCAGTCTAAACAGGAGTTTCCCCATACAAAACGCGCGTTCCCTTATCTCAGGGAACCGAGGTTATGTCAGTAAATGGAGCGTTTTTTTTATTGTAATATAGTTTCCAAGTTGTCTCACTAAAACGTTTATAAATCATTATTTTGAATACCATATGTGTATACATTATTTGGCATCACACAATTTAGACAATTTATTATGAAGATATTATCCTCAACTTTACATTCAGTACAGAAATAAAACATCCAGAATATATATTTTATTTACACAGAATATATTGTAAGATGTCAAGACTTGTTTTGCTTGTTTGGTTGTTTTGTCAACCACCCACTGAGATGTTTGAAGATCTTAAATGATCATAAAGCCTGTGTTCTACTTTCCGCATGTGCAGGTGTGCGAGGGTCCACTAGGGTCCACGTGGCATAGAAATCATCATCGGAGGGTAAATGTGGAGGCTCTTTGCGGACATCCTTGTGCCTCCCATTTTTTTGTGACCGTGCATACTTATCCATGCGGTCACAAAAATTGGGCTACAAAAGCACCAACTGCACATGCGCTGGAAATACACACACCACTTTCTTGCTCTCCGCCTTTTCTACTTTTTCTGTGAATTAGTTAAGTACAGCAGACAAAGCAGCTCCTCCTCCTGCATGGATTTCGCCATGTTACTGTTTCTGTTTTTACTGTTCGAGTTTTTACTGTACTGCACTGCGCATGTTTGGAACATGTCTGTCGAGTGGTCCACCAACATTCACTTTCAGTAGTATAAATACAAGTAGTCCATGTCCGTGCTGTCCGCAGCTGTCCGTGTACGCATCCGAACTGGAGTATAACCGAAGCTTAAGTATGGTGTATGGTATAAATATCTAATTTGCTGGCACAAACAGTCGCCCACCTTTAAACAATAACTGGGAATGAGAAGGGCTTTGCTTTGTACATTGAGGGAAGAGATTAGCACTGCTGTAATAAGCTCATTTGTGTTCTTCCTCACCTCTGAGCAGGAATAACATCTATCTGTCTATCTATCTATCTATCTATCTATCTATCTATCTATCTAAAGCCATTAAAAAATGTTACTTTAAATAAAATAAATGTTAACTGAAATAAAATAAAGTACAAAAAAATCCAGCTAGTTTTCAAGTCATATCTATCTATCTATCTATCTATCTATCTATCTAAAGCCATTAAAAATATGTTACTTTAAATAAAATAAATGTTAACTGAAATAAAATAAAGTACAAAAAAATCCAGCTAGTTTTCAAGTCATAATTTCTAATTTCCGTTTAGTTTATTTTTATGTTCTAAAATAACTAAAAATAAAACTAAAATGTAAAAAATGAAATAAAATAAAAAACTATAGACATTTAAAAAAACAAACACTACAAAAATGAAACAAACAAAAACTAAAATAAACATAAAAGCAGAAAATATAAAAATAAAATTAAATTGAAAATATTAACAAAATCTATAATAGTATCTAGATGATACTAAAATAACAATTATATGTAAATATATTTAAGATGTGTTTTATACATATGTATGGATACAATTTAATCTTAACACATTTCAACATTATTATTATTGTTTTTTTAAATTTTGAATAATTTTAGTATGAAAATTGATAAATCACAAATTTCACGCACAAATTTGTACGTATGCTCAGTTAATGAATGAGAAGTCGCTAGGACACATTTCTCAATACTCATATTTTCAAATGGTCACTTTTTCAAAATTCTTCACACAGTTCTCCTAAACAACTTTCAGCCTGGCACAGCAGTTAATTTCAAATTCAAAATGCACTAAAACTAACAAAATACACACTTCATACATGTCTCAAATCAAGTCGGTCTTCCATAAAACTAGCAAATCATGTCACCCAACAAGCACTCTTTGTCACTCATAAAACAATGACCTAAAAAAGACTAACAACGGGTAACATTATAAATATTTTTCTTTTGTAAAAATTATTTACAAAACAAGAATTACTCTCTCTACTCTTTAGAATTTATTGCAGTATGTTACATGGTCCATGTTTACTTTAAAGTACAAAATTATTCCTAAGGTGTCCATTTTTGTGTAAATGGTGATGAAATCGAAGCTACATCTAATTGTTTTGATAGCATTTAAGTTTGTTTGTATTTAGAATAAATAGCAATATAGTATTACTGTCGAAATGTAGCAAATTGTTGTCTTATTCAGTTTTGCATAATGTTAGGTTTTGAGCTTAATTTTAACAGTTTTGAAAAGAGTATGCAAATGTACAAATTGGCCATTAGATAAATAGAGTATGGTTGGTTATTATGTCTAAATGAGAGAAGAAATTCATGTAATTTGAAAGATGTAGTTACTAAATGCATTTTGTGCCAAAGCAATGATAAATACACCCACATGTCTATGCTGTTGTGCTCACTGTGTGAAGAGATTTGAAAAAGTGACCTAAGTATTGAGACATGGGTCCTAATGATTATAAAGAACTGTAAATTAGACCAATCAATTCATTTTTATGTAACTGACTTAAAAAGTTACGACCAATCTTGAAGGAAAAAAATTAGATGGCTAACTTGTAATAGTCTAAGCAGTATATGCAACCAACCTTTGATTATTACATTGGTTGACATTTTGTTATACCTGGTTTCATCAAGATATTGACATGTTTTAATCAGAGCTCTGGGTGTTTGTGTTAAATGGACCCTAAACTACAACCAGCCAAACCAGAAATGAAATGCACAATATGCACACAGACAAATGCTTTCTCTCGCTCAGAGCACGCGCTGGTGCATATGCACTTAGTTGTCAAGACAACAATACTTTAATGACTATCCTGAGTAGGGAGAAATCATATCGAGCCTTATTCCTTTTCATGGAGTGACTGATTTGAATGGAGAGATGGACACTTGTTGTGGTTTCACTAGCTGGGGTCTTTTAAAACGCTCATTAAGGGAGACTAATTATTAGTAGGAAGGTGATTCTGGTGTGGAAATGTGAACATGAAACCTGCCAAAAAGCTGTACTTTAAACAAACACATATAAATGCATTTAAAATCAAGTTCTTTGTACTTTTACTCATGTAAAATTGAAAATGAGTACTTACACTTTTACTGGAATAATATTCATAATATATTGGGGTATCTGTACATTTACTCAAATACTTGATTTATGTACTTTGCCCACCACTGGGCTTAAGTTAAAAATCTGAAGTCTAGCTAAATTATTAATTGTCATTAAACGAAAACGTACAATTATATGACACTTTGTTGATTATTATAATGGCTTTGCACAGCATAAAACCAAAGTATGCAAATACATGAATATACGTAGTACTATACACGTTATTGGCTAACCTTAAAATTCAAGTCAAATTTGAATTGAGTCATGTGACAGGAGTCTCTGCTCCATTTCTCTGTCCAAAAACAAGCCCTGAGAAAGGTTGGGGACCCCTGTCTTAACACAGTCTCTTTTCTGATTGTGTGTGTGTGTAACACGGCTTCTTTCATAGGAACTTCCATTCGGCAGATTTCACGGCTTTGCACTCACAGGACTGATATGCCAATTTACCTGGTATTGTCTGCAGCGCTGGAGTGTGGAGCAGTGTTTTGCACCGTGACGGATCAGCCCCAACACTCACACGCACACATAAGCAATGTGGCATTTTTGTGTGCAAATGCACCTGGAAAACTGGTGCATATGCACAGATACATTTCTAAACTGTTTGTCTGTGATAAATGGTGGGCAGTGATGGTTCAGATGGGTTTTTTTTCCATAAAGCTGGTTGGACTGTAAAATCATCATAAAGCTCAATGTGACGATTAAATTAAAAACTAAAACAACAACAACAAAAAGATCTCTGGATAAATGAAATTGCTAGTGTGTCACTGATGGGAAGGTCAAGACAGAATCTGCAGGTTTTATTGCATGTTCTTTGCTGATTTTGGAGAAAAATCAGTAAAGTGGATTTGAACTTTAAATCCATTTTTCCTCCCACAGCCAGGGTTGCCAGGTCCCAGACAAATTTCCAGACCGAAGCCAACTGAAAAAACACCTAAAAGGAACGAAAACTATCCCAATTTAGCCATTAAACATATGTTGTTCTTTCACTTCCCCAATTATTTTAACTAGGGATGCACTGATACCGATACTGAGCTCCTGTATTCGTACTCGTACTCGTACTCGTTAAAATGCCCCGATACCAAACGCCGATACCACACAGCATGTGATAAGCGCCATATTCAAACAAAGAAACACCGACAACAGAGTACTGGAAAAAGTGGTATCGGTGCATCCCTAATTTTAACACATTATAGTTATGCTATAGATTTGTATTTGTGACATCTAATAGTGCAGACAAGTATAAAACAATCAATTTTACACTTTTAAAATTCCTCAATTAATCAATCAATCAATTGATAGGGAAGGAAAGAAAGAAATATTGTGATTTACATGTTGCTTACAAAATATTAAAGTGCCCCTATTACACCATTTTTAAGGTTCCTAATATTGTTTTGTGAGGCACCGACAAAAGGTTTACATGAATGCAAGGTCAAAAAACACTTTCGTTTTCTCATAATATACATTTAATTTCTCCACATTTGTAAAAGATTCGTTCGAAACAATTTGAAGAATCAGGCTATTTAAACCCCTCCTTTCCGTGAGCCTACTCTGCTCTGATTGGCCAGATGGCCCAGTCCTTTGTTGTTGGTCTACTGCGTGCAGCGTGTGTCGGAAACGAAACGCCCATTGCCATAACTGAATGACAGCTCCAGAGAGAATGTGAAGAGAAAAAAGGTGATATCGATTTTACCTCATAAATTCGAGCCCGAGTCCGATTATGAAACGTCTGAATTAGCTGATTAAACAGACGCTGATTCACAAGCACAACTGGAGCAGGATGTTTCTCAGTGGTAAGTGTCAACTTAGTTTGTGGTATTTATAAGACGTGATTGCAGCGTCATTGTTATAATTTATTTAGGTGCACGTGTGGGAACTGTATCAGAATGCCAAGCAAAGCTGAAAACCTCTGCTGCCACGAAGTACAACAGGTAGTATTATATGTTTCTGCATTAGTTGAGCATTTGACACCTATTTTATAGATAATCAATTGTATTTTAAATGATTGCTAGAAAATATAAACATCAATTATTAATCATACTTACAGGTCGAGTTTCAGAGGAGCAAGCTTGTCCAAATAAACTGGGCACTTATCCATCTTTCAAGAGCAAGTGTTTTGTGAATCCCACATTTAACTCCCCGAGATTAGAGAAGCGGTAGTCAGTAAAGTGACAGGAACACAACAAAAGACTGGGATTGTACTGCTGTGGTATCGTTGAAAACATGAATGTCAACCACTGATTCTTTGCAGCCTCATCATTCGGAAGTGAAAATAAAACAAATTTACTTTTGCAGCATAGAACATGGCGTCTTCTTGACATGATGTTAACCACACAGAAATGCTACGGTGTTTGAGGGCATGTCAAGTAGTGTTAATTTCGTTAACGAAAAGTATGACGAAAAATGTTTGTTGACAAGCTTTTTTTCTCATGGCTAAGAAGAGAAGATGATGGACAACAGTAAGGTCAATAAATGATAACTGTAACTATATCAACATGCAATATTGTTAACGATAAAGAGAAGTTTAAAATGTATTTTTAAAAAAACTATACCAAAATCCATTTTTGTCAAAAAAAAGGAGACAAAATATTATTGCGGACTGCTGTACACATCTCTACTACACAAGCTTTCATGTGTGCAGTTGCCAGATATCAAGATTTAAAATCCACAAATCAGAGCTTCTCTGTTAAAAGGATACATTTTCTGCCCAGTGTTTTGCTATTTTTTTTTTTTTGCAATCTGGCAACCATGCGCTCATGCTTCATTGCAGAAGCACCAACGATGATCTGAAAACACAGACAAACAAGTAAGCTGAAGTTTTATTGATCTCCATGTGAGAAGTCAGCTTAAATGAAAGTGCCATTCAGCCAGTCTGTTTTCTGTCATGAGATCTCAACTATTTTGTTTACGATTGTGGTTGCTGAATAAATGCACTTCCTCAACCGCTGTTGTTTTAATAGAGAAACATTATTGCAATTTGGAATTATTGGAATTACTATTAGGAATGTTACTGTTAAAATATTTTTATTTGTTTTTGCCAGTTTTCATAATGTAGACAGAGAGTGCATATCTAAATCTTTGATATTAATTTATATATCAAATAGCCTATAAATCAGTACACTAGATGAGGTAAAATAAACCATGTGTATGAGTCCACATTCTATTGATTTGTGCTTATTTGTGAAAGTGCAATACCTGAAATGTAAAAATAAATTTCTCAAATAACAACACTCTTTCCGATTATAATTTTGAGGGGAAAAAATATCAGTTTAACTATTATACAGCATGAGGGAAAAAAAGTTGATGAGTGATGAAAAGTTTTCATTGACTAAAACTAGACTAAAATGCTCAGACATTTAGTTGACTAAAACTTGACTAAACAAAAACAGGACAAGCTTGACTAAATGTGATAATAACTAAAAAGTACATCTGACACCAGGACTAAGACTAAGACTAAATTACAAATGGCTGACAAAATGAACACTAGTGTCAACTTGTTCGCGGCTGACCAACGTAGAACATAGGTTGGGCATTATGCAAATATGTTATCCCGTGATGTGTAGCCACTACAGAAGTGGGATTCAAATTCCTGATGACTCATTTAGGTGATTCAGAGTCGATTCTTCATTTTGAGAGAAAATAACTTTAATTACTGTACACTGTCGGCTTCACAACTTTGCAGATAGTTTACATTCACAGACAGCTACATTACACACTGCATGAAGGGCAATATTTTAAATGGCATAATAGGGGCACTTTAAATTTTGCCAGAGTACTAATTTTTAATGTCTGACATTGGAGAAAGTCCAACGCTTTTTGTCCCATAAGGGGTAGTTACAGCATCTCCCACTAGTAGCTAACCTTCACATGCTAACCAGACATTTTTTTTTTCTAGGAAAGAGCACCAAACTTTCAAAAATAAATGTTGTTTCTGTCTCCATTTTAAAAACATGTTGAAAGTCAAAAGACATCTTCCTCAAGTACCAGGTTTAGCTCCGCCTCCCAAAGCATCCCCAACGGAGTCATTGAGGGGTATTGAGGAGCATTAACACGAAGCATTAACACATGTTAGACTGCACCCCATAAACACAATCAAGCCTATAAAAAAAACAGTCAACAATACACAATACAACCCCAGCTGGAGCCTTATGGGAAGAGAAAGATGTTTATCTCTTCTAATGCTAACATTGCAGTGCTGTGTTCATTTCTGTGCATGCAACGCATTATGTTTGTTGTGTGGTGTTAATGGCTTTAAAAAGGAGTGGTGCTACGCTTTTCTCTGTAGCGACCGGCTGAAGCAATCAGGTCTGTGTTTCTGAGTCAGTGCACAGTGCTCTGGTCTCTTGGGTAATCTCGGTGCCGGTGGTTTGCAGAGCTGAAGACTTAGACATTAGAGCTAATGTAACAGTGAACGATTGCTTTGGCACCTCAAAATGGTGTTGAGCTTTTTGTAAGACCAGTGAGAAATATGATTTGGAAAGCCATGTTAAGCTTAATTTTCCCCATAGACATGTGTGTCAGTAAACACCCTACCTCCACTTCATCTTCATAACACTGAGTGAATAAAGGGATATTCACACTATGGCTGGGTGATGTACCTCAACATTTTTTTTTATACCTCAACTGGTTTATATTGAGCTTGATTGTTTTTCAGAAATGGCTTTCTCATTTCAACCAAATGGGTTGATCACCAACAAAATAATTAAGCAACGTCACATAAGCAAGCATGTTGTTGTTCTGGATATCAGCACAGCTGTGATTCATCCAAAGGCTCAGTGCTACAGGTAATCACAGCCAGGGTTGCCAGATCCCAGAAATATTTCCAGCCCAAAGACGACCCAAAACCTGCACAAAAAAATAAAAACTAGTCCAATCTTTTCCCCATTAAATCACAATCGACAGCTGTGGGATTCATCACGTTCTGATTTGATTTAATTCTTACTTGAATGAATTTAGCTAGACTTGTTTATATGTAGTATGTGCATATTAAATTATTTCATTGATACTTTTTTCATTTTAATTCTTTTAATTCTTTGACTTTGTTTTTAATTTTCAGCACTTTGCATGATAAACTGTTTCACATGTGATCTATAAATATGAATAACACTGTCACAATGTGATACGCAATATGTGATCATTTGAAAATAATATAAAATGCAAAAATAAAATTGATTGAAACTCACATAATCTCTAGTTTGTGTAGCGACATCAAACGTGCCCCCCTTACAATCTCTCCTTTACTCACTCTTTTAGTGGTCCTAAGGACACCAGGTATTTATTTCAAGTATCAATACACATTGAAAAAAATAAAAAATTTATTTTAATTTTTCTTTGTCTACAGATAAATCACAGCTGTGGTATATTATAAAAGTAGCCCAAGTGGCTCTATTTTCCTGCAACTGAATTTTCAAAATAACCCAGTTTTGCAGGAAAACTGTGACCCTGGCAACACGGATGACAGCCATGCCGATATCCACACTATTGCAGATGCAACACGGTTGTGAATGTAATTTAACATTTTTACAGTTCGACTCAATTCTCAAATTAGATTTTTTTCTTTCTCTCAAAACAGTAATTGTTTGGAAAACACTAATTATTCTCTGAACAGTTAGTTTCTTGTTCACACCAGATTTTAATTTCTTGTATATTCAAGAAAAAAAATTACAATAAAAAATAAATAAATAAATAAATATATATATATATATATATATATATA
>NW_015548278.1:725763-730351 GCF_001515605.1 Sinocyclocheilus anshuiensis
ATATATATATATATATATATGATATGGAATGGTTTGTGATGTCTGCTAAATTAACAAATGACTAGTAATGAATCCACACAGAATCACATTCTCATTGGTCAAACAATTAAGTTACAACATATATATGGAACGTGCATGGAAGTCATTTTGTGGCAGTTTTCTAACTACTGTTTTGAATAAGTTACTATATTTTATATTAGACATCCAGTTGAGTTGAGATGTCCCATAAAACAGTTGTGACAATTGCACTTAGTTTAGAGAAAGTTAAAAAAATCTGGAATACTGGAAAACTTGAGTAACTTTAGTAATGATATTGCGAGTTTTCAGAACCAGCTGCATGTCTCTGAGCAACCACCAGTGGTGGCATTTCTGAATGAATCTAAGTTTTTAAACAAATCAGTTGAATTAATGTTTTGTTAGGGGCTTTTGTATGTATAACCTTCTCCTGAAAATTAGAGAACATTTGGAGAAATACTAATGAATCAGTTCCCCCTCAGGGAACTCGAGCTGCGTCAGAACGCTTTGGGAATACCTCTGTACGACCACATTCTGAAGCACATGTGGAATCAGTCCAATGAAGAAGCGAGACGTCACAAGCGGTGTGATGTGAGCAGTCAGGAAGCTTAAAAGTGCACCCGGCACAGCGCATGTTAGCTTCTGCTCTTCAGTAAGTGCGTTGTGGTGTGTGTTGAACGTCACGGCGCATTAGTGTTCATCCCTGGCCTCGTTATCTCACGGATGGGGATACACACAATCTTTGCATCATCTTTTTGGGAGCAGATCATGCATGGTCAGCTCTCAAGGGAGCTGACTGTCCTGATTGTGAGCAGCTCCCACTGCCTGTGCTCTGCTCCCGCCTGGCTCTCTTTGATGAAAGCGGCCAGGCTCGCGATCCCGCTGGCACCGGTCCAGCTGCTGCCGCGTCACAGCTCAGACTGTTGTCTTGGGGATCACAAGTGGATTTAGCAGAGGGATCCGAGACAGGCTCGTCCTTATCTCGGTCCTCACCCGCTAGATCCGCGGCCCTCTCTCAGGTTTCGGAAACACGCTCTGCAGTTTCTTCTCCCCAGAGAAATTAGACAGACGCTTCCTGCATGCAAGATCGCAAAACCTTCACAGTGGGTCGTTCCGTTTTTAATAATAAACCATATTCGTCCCATCTCTTCAGCCCCACGGTTTCCAATTATTCAAACATTTTGGGGATGAATGAGCAGGGATATGGGGCAATGCCAATGGTGGAGCAGATGCTTGCAAGCTATCTCTCCCCTTCTTCGGTATTGTCTCTTAAGATCCAAGGCTTCCCACCAATCCGGTCAGAACAACCTTGGCTCTGGTGGGTAAAGCTTATGTGGTGGCAGGTCAGGCTGGTGCGTGTCTGCACACCATGGTGATGTTACAGGTATACCAAGCCGACCTGCTTAAGGACCTGGGTGACAAAGAGTAGGTAGAGTAACTGCGTCAGGCCACATATCTCTCTTTTCGTGCTACAAAGGAAAAGGCCAGAGCCATTGGCCATTCAATGCAGCAGCCCCAGCTGTTCTCTAGCTCCTCATAACGCCAGGCCCAGAAACGGAGCTACCCGTAACCCCCTGCAGAAAGAGCAGGGGTCTGGGCGTCTCTCTCGGTCTGGGTCTTCTAAGGAGAAGGAGGATCTGTGGACCATCATTCTCTCGAGGAAGACCTCGGCCAAGAAGTCCTGACTCCACAAGCGGCAGGGCTTTGAGGGCAGACCCCCCTGTGGAGGAGCGGTACACACCTCCGTATACAGTACCCAATCCTCCACAGGGTCCTCGGGATCGTTCTGTCAACCCTGCCACCTCCGGTGCTTCAGGGCACAGCGGTCTTCAGCAAGCACTGTTCTCAGCAGCCGCTCTGCTACGGTACAGCACGAGAATGCCTGTCCCTTCAAGTGAGGGTGCTAAAGGTTCACACAAGACAAGGGGAGTCTGCTTTTAGTTATTATGCTGCCCGCAGTTGGAATCCGCTTCCAGAAGAGATCAGATGTGCTAAAACATTAGTCACATTTAAATGCAGACTCAAAACTCATCTGTTTAGCTGTGCATTTATTGAATGAGCACTGTGCGATGTCCGAACTGATTGCACTATATTGTATGTATAATCGTTTTCTATTCTTAACCGTTTTAAATTCATTTTAAACCTCTTAAATCAATTTTTTTATCATTTTCAAAGTTTTTAAATTCCTTGTTTTATTGTTGTGATTATTTTTTTCTTTTCTTTTATGTAAAGCACTTTGAATTACCATTGTGTATGAAATGTGCTATATAAATAAACTTGCCTTGCCTTGCCTTGCCTTGCCTAAAGTGGGTAAATTGGTAGTTTCCTGCCAGTCATCCACTTCAGGACACCGACTTAAACTCTCTAGCTCATGACTGGGGTCCTCAGCTCTGCTGATACCCCTGCCACCACCGGTGCTTCAGGGCTCAATGGGCTCCAACAAGCAAAGTGCCCAGCTGAGGGCACAAGAGCCATCAAGTCGGTCATTCCCTGCCAGTTATCCGCTTCAGGGCACCAAAGTGACTTCTCTAGCCATCCCCGAGAGGCTGGTTCCCTTAGTACACTTTCTGGCAGTGTGGAAACTTTTGCTGAATGTCTCACAATGGGTTCTGCAGACTGTAGAGAGAGGCTACAGAATCCAGTTTGATTCTCTCCTACCTCGTTTCAACGGGGTCATTCCCACACTAGTGGGCTCCGAGCAGACTCTGGTAATGGAACAAGACGTGGACACTCTCTTGAGGAAGGAGGCCATAGAAACTCTCCTCTTTCTCGAGAGAGTTTGGGTTCTACAACTGATACTTTATCGTATCGGATGGGGGGTTGTGTCCGATCAAAAATCTGCATCTGCTGAACCGCGCTATCAAACGCTCTTGGTTCAAGATGCTCACAATCAAACTGATCGTGTCTCAGATCAGGTAGAGAACTGGTTTGTCACAATAGATCTCAAGGACACATACTTCCATGTATACATCCTTCCTCAACACAGGAAGTTCCTGAGGTTTGCTTTTGGGGGCAAAGCATACCAATATCGGGTTCTTCCCTTCGGCCTATCACTCTCACTCCACACTCTGGCTCTGCTGCGACTCCAGGGCATCCACACACTGAATTATATCGAAGACTGGCTGATATTAGCGCAGTCTCAGCAGCAGGTGATTCGGCATCGAGATGTCATCCTCACCCATATGAGATAGCTGGGGTTGAGGCTGAACGCCAAGAAGAGTGCTTTCTCCAGCACAGAGAACCAATTATCTTGGTGTGGTGTGGGATTCAACAACAATGCAGGCACGTCTGTCTCCTGCTCATATAGATTTGATTCTCACAGGACCAAGGGGTAACCCCGGGATGGGGTCCATCTTCTGCTCGTAGCCCCTTTCTGGCCTGCCCGAGTATGGTTCTCGACCCCGCCCAGTGTTATGGAAGCTGTGGGCATGGCCCGTGAGTGGGCACAGCTCTTAGCATCCGGTCTCTCAAGGTTGTTGAGACCATACTCCAGTCCAGAGCTCCCGCCATGATAGCTGCTTACCATGCCCCTCTGGGTGGTCAGTCATTGGGAAGAAACCCACTCGTTACTCGTTTCCTCTGTGGTACTTTGAGGCTGAGGCCAGCACAGTGCACAAAGGTGCCCTCGTGGGACTTGGCGGTGGTTCTGGAGGGCTTGTGCAATGCCCCCTTTGAAGCAATTGAGGAGATTCCAGATAAGTTCCTCAAATTGAAAACAGTCTTCCTCCTTGCTATATCCTCACTCAAGAGGATAGGGGATCTTCAGGCACTGTCAGTTTCTCCCTTGTGCCTGGAGTTTGCCCCAGGCATGGTTAGGGCCTTCTTTTAACCGAGACCTGGGTATGTCCCTAGGGGGCCCGCCTCTAAGCCAGGACCCATAGTGCTGCAAGCCTTCTGTCCTCCTCCCTTCCAGGAAACTGACCAGGAGAGGCTAAATCTGCTCTGTCGAGTAGGGCTGCAAGATTAATCGAATGCGATTGTCATGCGCATCTTGTCAGTAAAGCTGGTTATGTGATCAGTAGTAAATCTCCATCACGTGCTTTCAGATGGAGCAGCATTTACTTTATAGAGCCGAAGTTCACTGACAAGGTACGCAAAACTGCGTTCATTATTGCAGACCGATTTAAAGTCGAGAGAGAGACTGCCTGAATGACTTGAGCACGTCCTCCATCAGGTTAAGTCATATTCATGAAAAAAATTAGTTTGCGATGTCCTAAGAGTAATGTTGTCGTAATATCCTAATATCTTTTCAATGTTTAGGGGTAACGTACTCCCTCATGACTGGTGTCAGTGCTATAAAGTGAAGCATCAGCTTCAGCTTTGCCCCCTGTCGATTATCCCAGCGTTTACCCCTCACGTCACTAGCTCCGCCCTTGCGCCATAGCTCGTGACCAGAAGAGAAGATGAGTCGTTTTGAGGGGGAGGGGAGGTTAACGTTTTTGATTAAAGATTACGAGGGCATATGACTTTTTAAAAAATAATGAAGTGCACAAATAAATTATTTATAATAAACACTACAGTATTCCATTAAAAAATAAGAATTTTCTATTTTGATTTCATGGTGACTTTAAAA
>NW_015548278.1:730361-730766 GCF_001515605.1 Sinocyclocheilus anshuiensis
AATGCTGCTCCATCTGAAAGCATGTGAAAATACCACATTTAATAACACGTTTTTATTCCAAACTCACTTCATAACTTCAGTCAAGTGTTTGAAATAAATCCTTCTGTAAGATGATGTGGCTTCTTACACAGAATAAGGCACGCAACATATTTCATAGTATTATAAACGCATCCACAACTGTAAATCCCGGTTTAGTTAGAAAGGTAAGGGTCCACTGAACAACATCCAATAGAGCACTTTTACTCCAACGAAGCAATAACGTTGGAATATGGATGGTAATTTCTTTGTTTACGTCTAATTTCTTCAGGGACAGTTATTGTTTGTATCTGTTATGGAATAACTTACACTCAAAAAACTGCGTCTTGGTAGTAAAAAGCAACATGGTTTTGTAGCATACAGTGTCAC
>NW_015548278.1:730975-732045 GCF_001515605.1 Sinocyclocheilus anshuiensis
CTGTATGACCGCACATCAGCGTGTGATTACTGTCTGTATGACAGCTATCAGTGTGAATGCGGTCTATATGAATATAGTGTGATTATTGACTATATAATAATCATATAATAATCAAAGTGGGGAATGTGGCTGTATCTGTATAATTACCATCTCTATGACCAGCCATCAGCATGTGATTAGCTTACTGACTGTATGAGCAGCTATCAGTGTGAATGCTGTATGTCTAGCAATTACAGGATGTACTTGGCATACATAGTTAATTCTTTTTTTTCTTATTTCTTTTTATTACTCAAAAAATTATTCTTCTTGCATTTTTCCAGTGCTCAAATAAATCACTTATACGATGTCTAAGATTCTGTCTATTGTTTTATCATTGAAAAACTATGCAGTGGTATGTTTAATGACTACAATATTTTGTAGAACCCTTCAATACATTTGGTAAATATTTTTCCTCAAATGGGGGGGACTAGACATAGTCTCAGAAAAATGGTTGCAGTTGTCTCATTTATCATGGTATCTTCTTCAGATTTTAAATAGAAACTCATGAGACATGTGATTTTCAACCCATTACTTTTCTGGATTGCTCCAGGACTGATTTCATGTATTTTTATATGAAATTAAAAAAAAATCAGGCTATCAGTGTGAATGCGGTCTATATGAATATAGTGTGATTATTGACTATATAATAATCATATAATAATCAAAGTGGGGAATGTGGCTGTATCTGTATAATTACCATCTCTATGACCAGCCATCAGCATGTGATTAGCTTACTGACTGTATGAGCAGCTATCAGTGTGAATGCTGTATGTCTAGCAATTACAGGATGTACTTGGCATACATAGTTAATTCTTTTTTTTCTTATTTCTTTTTATTACTCAAAAAATTATTCTTCTTGCATTTTTCCAGTGCTCAAATAAATCACTTATACGATGTCTAAGATTCTGTCTATTGTTTTATCATTGAAAAACTATGCAGTGGTATGTTTAATGACTACAATATTTTGTAGAACCCTTCAATACATTTGGTAAATATTTTTCCTCAAACGGGGGGGACTAGAACTAGTCTCA
>NW_015548278.1:732407-732763 GCF_001515605.1 Sinocyclocheilus anshuiensis
ACCAACATTGTGTGTGTAGTACACTGTTGTCAGGAACTGTTACCATTTTAAGTTAGGTAGGTCATTTTCAGCTATGAGTCCCAAAATGAGGGGTGCAGGTTAACAGGTTAAAGGCGATTTTCTCAATATTGTAGCGTTCTCAGACAAGGATGAGGCGTTTTTTTATGCAAAAGGTGTGTTTATTTGGGCTGCTGTCAGCCACAACCAGTGGTGGAAAGAGTACTGAAAAAAATATACTCAAGTAAAAGTACCATTACCTTCCAAAAAATGTAGCGTGAGTAGAGTAAAAGTACTTGTCCAAAAAACTACTTGAGTAAGAGTAAAAGAGTAGCCTATTTAAAAGTACTCATGAGTAT
>NW_015548278.1:732908-733417 GCF_001515605.1 Sinocyclocheilus anshuiensis
AATAGCGAAGTATTTCTGGGGAAACTTTTTCAAAGGAAAACACACATACACACACGCATGTCTCTTTGCTGAGCGGCGGCAGTCTCGGTGAATCAACAGCATCCACAAATGAATGGAACAAAAAGTTTTGAACTTGAAAATTGTTTATGCACGAGTGCACTTGCTAAATGAAGGCGGATTGTATAAAATCGATAAAAAAATTAAATAAAAAAAAAGTTTATTAACGAGCTGCAGTATTATTACATCACACGCTGGCACAGATGCAGTATATTAATGCCACAGGTCATCAATAAGGTTTGGCACTTGCGGTAGTTAACACTGTATGGAATACCCGCAACCTCACACCAAATTTCAGGCCGTGTAGATAGGCAAGCATATGTACAAATCATTTAGTAAACAGAAATCCGAAATTTACCTTAATATATTAAGTTAAAGGAAGATGCGACTGAATTGATGCTTGAAGAATGCACTTCCAGCAGCCATGATAAACAGTTAGCGGTTAAAATTGT
>NW_015548278.1:733563-734114 GCF_001515605.1 Sinocyclocheilus anshuiensis
AAAAGTAAAAGTACACAATTTTTAAACTACTCAAAAAAGTACAATTACTGATAAAAACTACTTAATTACTGTAACGTGAGTATTTGTAATTCGTTACTTCACACCCCTGGCCACAACCCACACCGAACACACCCCAACTTGACAGAGAACCGCACTTGTACCAGCAAGGCACTCTTCTGACCCCCTTCTCTCAGTTTCCCCTTACACACACCCCAGGGGGTGGAGCCTCTTTCACTATACACTTGAACATCCAATAACAGTTCCAAACGCAAAAAGGAATAAAGTGCAACATTAACATTAAACACATTGTTTTCCACAACACAACAACATTCTGAACACGTTACACTACCCCCCTCTTACTGAAGTCCTTGACCCCGACCTCCTCCTCCTTTTTGGACGCCCCCTGAGGAGTGTGTGAGTTTGGCCTTCAGGTGCTGATTCCTCTGAGCCCTGTGAACGATCACCCTGAGGGATGTCAGGCAGCGATGCCACCTGCTGGCTGCTACTGGCCATATCAGCTGATTCAATTCCCTTCTCTGACCCCCTTGGAG
>NW_015548278.1:734316-759993 GCF_001515605.1 Sinocyclocheilus anshuiensis
AGAACTGACACGCCCATTATTTTTAAGATTTTCTCCTAAATCGGCGAGTTACGAGCTACTTTTAGCCTTAAGGTGTTTTGTGAATACGGGCCCAGATCTCACAAAAAGTGAATCTATAATACTGTAGCGTTCTCAGACAAGGACGAGGCGTTTTTGATGCAAAAGGGGTGTTTATTTGGGCTGCTGTCGGCCACAACCCACGCCGTACACACCCCGACTTGAGAGAGAACCGCACTTGTACCAGCGAGGCACTCTTCTGACCCCCTTCTCTCAGTTTCCCCTTACACACACCCCAGGGGGTGGAGCCTCTTTCACTATACACTTGAACATCCAATAACAGTTCCAAACGCAAAAAGGAATAAAGTGCAACATTTAACATTAAACACATGTTTTCCACAACACAACAACATTCTGAACACGTTACACTACCCCCCTCTTACTGAAGTCCTTGACCCCGACCTCCTCCTCCTTTTTGGACGGCCCCTGAGGAGTGTGTGAGTTTGGCCTTCAGGTGCTGATTCCTCTGAGCCCTGTGAACGATCACCCTGAGGGATGTCAGGCAGCGATGCCACCTGCTGGCTGCTACTGGCCATATCAGCTGATTCAATTCCCTTCTCTGACCCCCTTGGAGTCTCAGTGTTCTGTGAAGGAAGTACTGTGCTGCCCTGTGGTGATGCGGTGCCCCGGTATGGGGCCAGCCTATCCCTGTGCAGTACCACTTTACGCCCCCGAGGAGGCAACTGCACACGATACACAACCTCCCCCAGCTTTTCCAGTATTGGGCATGGTCCCACCCAGTGGCTGTCTAGCTTCGGGCACCTCCCTCTCTTCCTCACTGGGCTGTAAACCCAAACTAGCTCCCCTACCCCAAAGTTGCATCCCCGGGTATGCAGATCATAAGCCATTTTCTGCCGCATTCCTGCAGAAAACAGCTGCCTCCTGGCATATGCATGGGCAGAGTCCAAGCGGTCCTGGAGCTGTCTTGCATATTCAGGTCCAGCAGGAACAGGTGGAGCATCTGGGGGCCGACCCAAGGCCAACTATGCAGGGGTTCTAATTTCCCTACCGAACATGAGCAGTGCCGGTATGCACGATGTAGAGTCCTGAATAGCAGCGCGATATGCCATTAAGACCAGCGGCAGATGTGTGTCCCAATCATGTTGATGAGTAGATGTTAAGATGGACAACTGTTCGGCTAGCGTCCTGTTGAATCGCTCCACGAGTCCATCACTTTGAGGGTGGAGCGGGGTGGTGCGGGTCTTGTTGATTCCCAAATGCTCACACATAGAACAGAATACCTTGGACTCAAATTTTCTGCCACTATGGATACTCTGGGGAACCCCAAACCTACTAAACATTCCCTCCACTAAGGCATTGACAACTGTCTCAGCGTCCTGGTCAGGCAATGCAAAGGCCTCAGGCCATTTTGTAGAGTAATCCATAGCGGTCAAAACAAATGGATCTCCCCGCATGGTGCGCGGAAATGGCCCCATAATGTCAACCCCCACCCTCTGCATCAGCTCCCCCACCGGGAACTGCTGTAGCTGGGCCTTAGACTGACCTTGCGGCCCCTTGCGTGCTGTACAAAGATCACAACGCCTGCGAAAGTCCTGCACATCACGCCTCAGCCGTCCCCAGTAGAAGGCCTGCCGCAGACGTCGAAGTGTCTTTGTCACCCCGAAATGTCCAGACCCAGCAGAACCATGCATGGCCTTCAACACGGCCTCTTGCATGTCCCTGGGCGCCACGACTTGCCATCTCTTTTCCCCTGTTGCGGGCACCACCCAATCTCACTGGAGAACCCCCTCTATCATCCGCAGACATTTGAACTTGGTCCAAAGTCCCTTGGTGTATGGGGAGAGGACTGCTACCTCCTCCCATGGCGGTTGCTGCTGTGCCTCCATCCACAGAATCACAGGCTGCAGGTCTGGATCCCGCCTCTGAGTATCCGCCCATTGAGTGACATCCACCTCTCGCAGCTCCCGGCAGACCAGCTCTGGCTCATCGTTTCCATCCACCTTCCGGCTCAACTCCAGCTCTCGGGCCTCTCTGCGCTCACAATACTTGCATTCCTGCACACTACATGGCCGTCTCGACAGGGCATCTGCATTGCCATGCCATTCACCTGCATGATGCGTCACAGTGAACTCATAACTCTGCAATTCCTTGAGCCACCTGGCCCTCTGGTTCCTTGAACATCATCAGCCACTGCAAGGAGGCATGGTCAGAGCGTATGGTGAAATGCCGACTACACAAGTAGTACTTGAAATGCCTAATGGCAGAGATTGCGGCCAACAACTCCTGCCGTGTGACACAATACCTCTTTTCAGCTTTGCTGAGCACCTTGCTGTAATAAGCCACTACTCTCTCTCCGTCTGGCCACACTTGGGACAAGACTGCACCTATTCCATCCCCACTTGCGTCAGTGTCCAGAACGAAGGCCAGTTGGGGCTCAGGAGGTGCCAGAATGGGTGCGCACACAAGGGCTTGTTTTAGCGTATCAAAAGCATTTTGACAGCCCTCTGACCAGACAAAGCACTGATCCTTCTGCAGGAGCTTGTACAAGGGAGCGGCAATACAGGAAAAACCCCGTACAAACTTCCTGTAATAGGACACCAAACACAGAAAGCTTTTTAACTATCTTTGGCTCGCCGGAACAGGCCACTCCCGTACAGCTTTTACCTTGTCCTCGGCCGTGCCAATCCCCTCACTGCCTATACGATGTCCCAAGAAGGTCACCTCCCTGCTCAACAGTCTGCATTTATTGGGATGTAACTTCAGGCCCACGGATCTTATTTTATCCAGTACTGCTCTCAAGGCTGTGATAGCTGAATGGAACGAGCTTCCATGTGCCAGTATGTCATCCAAATATACCAGACACTGCTGCCGCAGAATGCCTTCCAGTACCCTCTCCATTAAGTGCTCAAATGTGGCTGGAGCATTGCAAAGACCGAAACAGAGGACTTTAAATTGTCACAGCCCTCTACCTGTGCAGATAGCAGTCTTGGGTCTAGCTTCTGGCGTCAGCGGCACTTGCCAGTACCCACTCACAAATCCAATGATGAAAACCAGTGAGAGCCAGCCACAAGGTCCAAACATTCATCCACACGCGGGAGAGGGTACGAATCTTTCCGTGCATGAAAAGTCTCCCAGTCTGATCTTCTGGAGTATTTTGGTGTTTTTATTCCAACCGGCTTATTCAGTTCATGGGTGCCGCCATTACTGTTTACCTTTGATCGCGTCGCCTCACGCGAGATCGGCGCCCCTACGTCATGTGCGCCTGACGTCATGGCGGTCAGCAGCGGCGGGTAATGGCGGCTCGCTTCCTCGCCCGCAGCCGCGGCCTCGCACGGCTCCTGTTTCACTGGCTTTATTTTATACTGACTGGAAATCGCCGCCGTGTGCACATCAAACATATGCACCGCCCCAGCCCCAGCATAATCGTCGTCACCCTCCATCTTAATACGAACTGTATTATCCACTCTCACCAGCGGAAGTTAGAAGCTGCTCGTCTAATACACGCTCAATCAGCGGCTGCACCTCCAGCTGTTTTTAGATTATTTTTACATTCTCAGACAAGGACGAGGCGTTTTTGATGCAAAAGGGGTGTTTATTTGGGCTGCTGTCGGCCACAACCCACGCCGAACACACCCCGACTTGATAGAGAACCGCACTTGTACCAGCGAGGCACTCTTCTGACCCCCTTCTCTCAGTTTCCCCTTACAAACACCCCAAGGGGTGGAGCCTCTTTCCCTATACACTTGAACATCCAATTACAGTTCCAAACGCAAAAAGGAATAAAGTGCAACATTAACATTAAACACATTGTTTTCCACAACACAACAACATTCTGAACACGTTACAATATTTTATTTTTTTGCACCCTCAGATTCCAGCTTTTCAAATAGCTGTGTCTCGGCCAAATATTGTCCTATCCTAACAAACCATACATCAATGGAAAGCTTATTTATTCAGCTTTCAGATTTTGTATAAATCTCTATTTTGACAAATTGACCCTTATGACTGGTTTTGTAGTCCAAGGTCACATATTGTCGTAGTCGTGTGTTTATTAGTCACATTGAATCAATGAAAGCAGTTAAATCTTCTGTTTATTCAGCAAATGCTATAGGGATTTCCTACATTTCTTCTGCAGGGTATATTTGGAGTTTCTGCGCGAGAGCGCCCTCTGGCTTTTGGATGGATATTTACTACTGATCACAGAACCATGCTTCCCTGACAAGATGCGCATGACAATCGCAGCTTTTGCCTAATCGCGATTGCGATTTAATTTCAATTAATCATGCAGCCCTACTGTCGAATGTGAGCATTGGACGCTTTTTCCACAGAGCTGCCCTGTGGCATAAGGCAGATCAGTTGTTAGTTTGCATTGGTCCTCCTAAGAAGGGCTTTGCGGCGACCAAGCAGACCCTGAGCAGGTGGGTGGTCGATGCCATCTCACTTGCTTACAAGTCCTCTGGCCTCCTGTCACCTATGGGGGTCAGAGCCCACTCGACCCAGAATATGGCAGCCTCAAAGGCCTTATTCTTGGGTGCTTCCCTGCAGTACATTTGTGATGTGGTGGGCTGGTCCCCTCCGCACACATTTGTTCGGTTCTATAATCTGGACCTGGCCTCTACTCCAGGATCCCAAGTCCTCTCGTCTTAGATGTACTCGCTTGATTCACACCAGACATGGACTTGATAGTATGCTTAGACGTCTTGCTTCTCCATTGGACTGATTACACATGTGCTTCAGAACGTGGCCACGCAGAGGCATTCCCAAATCGTTCAGACGCAGCATCTGGTTCCCTTTAGGGAACCATGGTTACATAGTACGTAACCGGAGACGTTTTAGCTATTTGCCAGTATTAGAAGTTTTACCATTAATGGCATTATGTGAACAAAGCATGAGATTACCAAAATTAGCATGTACATGGTCAGGATGCTCTGACGTAAGAAATGTCTGCTTTGGGCCAAGTGTAAAGTTATTCTGCACTCTTTACAGAAATGCTTGTCACTCTGAAGCAAAAAAATATAGTGAACTATATAGTGAACTAGCATTAAAATAATCTGTAACGGTAACCTGCAGAAAGCATCCCCACCAATAAATGCACAGAATGACAGTCTGTTTGAAACAGCCAAACACAGACAAGAGGAGTGAAACAAACAGTGAAAAGTCCCAGTGCTGTTGGACTGTTATATCAGCTTTCTTGGAATGCTGCTCGATCAATCAAATCCAAGGACTAGAACTAACTGTTGTATAAATATTGGATATATAGCCTATGAGCTTTCACATTTGAGTCAGTATCATTGTAAAACCCTAGGTGAATGTATTACTAAGTTATTTTATCTCATGTTTCATTCTATTCATACTTTTAAGAATTTTAAAGAACTCGGCCATACATTTACTGTATAAACCCTGGGTTAACGTTCTTACTTGCACATTTATGAGGTTAGTAATATTGATTGAATGAATATAGCATTCTTGCACTTCATCAGTTTTTGCTCTACAATTTGGTATTAGTACAGCAGAAGCTTTTCATTACCCAGGGTTAAAACTGATGCTACAGTAACTTTCAAAATTGCAAGTGTGAAACATTGCTTAATGTAAGGTTAAGCACAGTGTGAAGGCCTTACACAGCAGACACTCATAGACACACAATCACTTTCTGATGCATTGAATTCTATTGAGATAAACTTCAACAGTTCTTTCTGTCTATATATTTAATTAATTAAATCAATAAGCTGGATCTCCACATACAGACCTGTTTGACAGAAACTCCATAGACTGGATCAATGTTTTGAGGCTTCTCCTGAATAAATTTTGCTCTATTTCTAACTTTTACTTTGTTCTTTGACTTTATGAGGCACTGAGGATGACAGTTTACTGTGAGAAAGAGGAAACTTCAGACTTTGAAATCAACAGCAGATTTGCCTTTATCTTGAAAGATCTGGTGTGTTGGGTGGATTTAGGGGTAGGATTTCGTAAGGCTAGATCTTTAAAAATCGCAATTAAAATCTTACGTTTAAGAGCCAACAAAGGAATGACAGTACTATCTAAGCTCAAAGCCTGGATTTACACTTAGTCTGCTACTCTTCAGCAGCTGCAAAGAAGAAAAAAGGTGAAAAGTTTCTCTGTTTAAACTATTGCTAGGTTGCACCCTTAGCACAGCTTTTCAGCATTGGAAGTTCTCTTAAAAGAGATAACAATTATAGCTAGAAGCTGTTTTCCCGAGGGTGTAATGTAATTGCCTGTTTGGCCACGGCCTTACTGTTGTTTCACGGCCTTTTGCCTGATGAAAGTCCTGGTGAACATACGCAATGAAGAGAGTAGGCTTTCAATCTCCTGAAGTATGAGTTCATGCTAGACTGTGTAGCTGGGGGAATTAATCAGGACTCACTCAAAACGCTTTCACACCTTTACTGAACTTAACTTCACCCAACCCTCCCTGTTCTTTAATTGAATCTCTCAGTTTCTGGTGCTTGTCCTCCCTTTCCTTAAAGTGGTCAAACAAAGTATGTACACAATAAGGCAGCAAGCTTGAAAAGTTGATGCCGTTCTTAAAGTTCACCTCAAAATTGGAGATTTACCCTAGATTTACTCATCCTTATGTCATTCCCAAGCTGTATGCTGAAAACCTGTTAAGACTTTTTGAAGAACATTTAAGTGATTTTTTCCCCATAAAATGAGTTCAGAGTGACCATGTCTATCAAGCTTCAAGAAAGATATTACTAGTACTACTACTACTAATAAGTCACATGATAGCTTTGCTGAGAACGAAACTAAGGTCATTATTCACTGAAAATCAAACAAAAAACCTCAAAGCTCTTAAATATCATTCTACTTTCTATATTTTTTTGGACTCGTAAAAGAACATAGGAGAATCCTGGCATTAAAGTAAATCCTGGCACTATCCTATATTTATGCTATCTGTACACAGAAACAAATGAAATTTAACATCTTCAGCAGAAAGGAAGATTTTCATTGAAAAAAAAAACAAATTGAATCGTGTACCTCATACAAATATATCATATGACTTCAGAAGACTTATATATAGTGCTAGTTGTATGGATAACTACATTTATTCATGTATGATTATGAGTAAGGGTCAAATTTAATCATTCATTGTGGTTTCTATAACATCACTCCCTGAATGGTTAATACTGTGCAAGCCACTGAGGTTGGCACTGGTGATTAGTAATTAGGTTAGGGAATACTTTCATCCTGTCTGCCTTTGTCAGCCAGTTCATCTATAATACTCTGCAAAATGTGTATTTAAAGACCTGCCAACCAAGGTCATCTATCATTTTCTGAATAGTTATTTGTCAGTATTACCAATAAGGCTGTGTATACACTGCACAGGCCCTACCGCAGCATAATAACAACTATTATGTGGCTAGCAGAGTTGCTGTATCCTTCAGCAAGTGCATGCTGCTGGCAACTGTGACCAAAACGAAAGCCATTAGCTTGGAGGTGATTGATTTGCCGAGAAGAGATCTTTCATTTCACCCATCACGGGGTTAATGAAAAATAAGAGTTGATTTGAAGGACAAGTAGTAGAGCAGAACTCAATTGGCAAAACTGTGAATTTTGGCACAGTGAATGTGAGCTCATGGGGGGTTGATCAGCCTCCTCAGCTTCACACGCTGCAAGCCACTCATCTCAAATGACAAAATTATGTGTCCTTTTACTCTCGAGCAACATTTGAATAACATATGATAAGAGGGAGAGTGTGTTGACATTGAACTTCCTGCTATTGAACTTACAATACATGTCAAGTACCAGCCCCTTCTTAATACTGATGGACGGACCGTCGAGTTTGTGTTGCTCAGCATGTGGTCAGGCACATACGGGCTTCTCTCTTGTCTTTCGCTGGCAAGGGATAATGATAAAGCGCCTTAGGCGTATTCATTAAGAGGCACTACTGTTTCCCTGTATGTTCCTGAACCCAGAGCTCCACCCTTGCAGGACATGAGCAAATCCACACTGTGAGTTTTGGTTTTGGAATCACGTGACCTCTGATGATCAGATGCCTTTGGGGATTCTAGAATAATTTGCCTGGTGAAAAGAATACACTTTGCCTTGCCCTTAATTAACAGAGAAGGCAAATCATGTTCAAAAAGCAGAACAGCAGTGACCTTCAGGAGAAATAAAAAGAGAATTAATTAACATTTAGAATGGCGTACCAACTGGATTGTTCCGAATTTAACAATATTACTTTAGACCTGAAACGTTTGCCTGGACATTTTTTATCCCTGAAAATGGATCATATTAGTTTTATCAAGAATTGATGTGTCTCCTGTATGACTAAGTCAGAATCACCAGATAAGTAATACATTTTAGTATACGGGATTCTTTAGCCACATTATTGCATTCTTGATTTTGGTAAATGGTATAGTTTCTGCATTCAGGTTCACTTATAATGCTGTAGAACAGTTTAATTTAGCACAAACTGGTTTGCTTATTATAAAAGGGATTGAACATTTTGAATAAACCATTGTGGATTGTGATATCTTTTTGTAATATGTTAAAGGGGACATCGGATTCAATTTTCACTTTTTTATTTATTTATTTTTTTTTTTTGCATTTTAGTTAGGTTTCTGGCATGTCTGCCAGCTCAGAGAAGTTTAAAAGAAAACACGCAGCCAGTTTGTTATGGGCTGTCTGAGTCTGAAACTGTGTCACCCATAGAGCTGTTTCAATTTGCAGCCAGTTTCTACATAGATAGTCTTACGTAGCCAGACCTTCAGACTGACGGCAGAAGGTCTGGGATCCATGGCCGCTTTGAATGGCCAAGGACCGCCCAAGAGGCCATATGACTGACAGGTATAGCAACCAATCACATTTCGTTTTGTGCCACGTCATGTTTAGGTGCGTAGAAATGTCCCCACAATAACAGACCAGTGTGTAAAACTCTTGGACGTATTTTAAAGAGACTATGCTGCGAACTTTACATATTTCACATACTTTTGAAAATTCAGCGTTTAGCTGATCCTGATAAGCGCTTATTGTCACAGTTGTAAACATGACGGCTTTCTTCTTCCATGAAGGGGTTTGGCGTCACGGCATCTTTGGTGGAACGTTAAAGAGCAGGTCATATGGTATTTTAAAGTGTCCTAATATTGTGTTGGAGTCCCCTACAACAGGTTTAAATACATCTAAGGTCAGAAAACATTGTAATTTTCTCAGAATATACATTTAATATTAGAGTCATTTGCCAATGATTTCGAAACAATTAGTTCCAGCAAACCCCTCCCTTTCATAAGCCTACTCTGCTCTGATTGGTCAGCTGGCCAAGCCTGTTTGCACAGAGAGGAGTCCTTAAGCAAGTTAGCAGCGCTACCATTGACAAAGCACCTTTACATAAAACAATAATATAGTGCTCCAGTCCGTTCTTATAATAATGTCATAAAATACAAAAACACTTATGCAAGCGAATCGTGCGCACAGCTAAAGTTTAGCTGCTAAACTGTGAACAAAACAATAATGGTGGATACGTTAGTCGACTGTTAACGTTAACGAACTATACAGTAAGACAGTAATATCGTGCTTTACCTGGAAACCTAAAGCTGCACTAGGTATACATCACATATTAGCACAAAAACTCGATTTTTTGAGCACTCAATTGAAAATGTAAACATAACGTATCAATCGTACTTACAGGTTGTGGTTCGGAGAGCTTGGTAGTCCAAATTAAGAAGATTAGAAGCCAAGGAAGATAAAAGCCAAGATTAGAGAAGCAGTCCTTGGTAAAATGACATGCACACAACAAAAGGTTCGAATTGTATTTCTGTGGTATCCCTGAACACAGCGTCTTCTCAACATGATGTAAACACACTAACTAGCGGAAGTGTTAGTGGGCAGGTCAGACTCGCGGGCAGGTAGGGATTATGCAAATGTGTTACCTAGTGACGTATACCGGTAACAGGCAAAAGATTCAAAAATATGACGACTAGTTAAGGCGATTCGCGACACACATGTCTCCCAGAAATCCTGTAGAATTCAAACAATAAGATGATGACTTATAAACCTCCTGAAGTGTTTCCAATTTTGTGTGCCATATGCATAAGACGTTCAGCCAGCGGTCTGTGGGTGTGACGTCTGAGGCTGAGACTACTTCGTAGAAAACTAGTTATTTGAATAATACCACCTCCGAGCCATATACAGAGACAGTAGGCTTGTTTGAGATGAGCAAAGTCTGCGCAAAACCGATCACCGGTGATCACCGCGAGATGCATGCCGGTTAGAAAAGTATCCGAGTTATGTCCGACTTGCTCTGATGTCATGCTGACGTGTGTCAAAAAAACTCTCGCGACTGTGAGGCGGCTGTGTCGGATTGTGCAGTCGAGCGCAGTTGCTCTCCACCGACTGCGCTGATCAAAAGCATGATGGGAAACGACTGACTGAAGACACAGCTTAATGCTTATTGGTCCAGACAACCGTGATGTTGCGTTCTCTTCTAAAATATTTAATTTTTTATCCGATTTCATGTGATTATGTATTTAAATTATGCAATACTATTCCCAAACATTATGACAGTGCGATCTCTGTGTGAGATGTGTGGTTGTTGTCATATTTATATAAAAATCTAAAATACATGTTTGTATTAAAGTAAAAATGGATGATAAATACACCTTTCGTATGGAATTAAACAGCAAGCACTTTGAGTGTCTTGTTCATCATATTTATTTTCATATAAAAGCAACAGAACTGAAATTATATCATGTTTATTAGCAACACATCACGTGAGTGTGAATAAAGCGATATCTGCCTTTGATCTCGTTGGAATCTGTTCCACTTCGAGAGGGCAGAACTGTCCGTCTTGACTGCGCTTATTTCACTCCTCCCCTCACAGTAGCCGCCTACTCTTGCCTACATTGCAGGCGAGGCGAGGCGCATCTCAAACAAGCCTAGTGCTTCACATGTCTTGTATCAACACGCCCCGCAGAAGAGAGGGGTGGGGTGAGCAGTAGCTCATTTTCATTTAAAGAGACATGCACCGTAACGGGTCGCTGTGAACAGAGCTATTTTTGACAAGGTAAAAATTGTTGTTTTACACAACCACTGAGGAATTTTAAACAAAGTATGTTACAGACAGTTCATGAAGACTCAAAAGAATAATACCAACTTGTGGAAAATGGGCATCCAATGTCTTCTTTAATTTACAAGAACTGTCCAAATGTAGCAGCTCACTAGAATGAATCTGACTTTCGAAAAATAGGCCTACATATTGTATGAGAGATCTATTTAGGACAAACCCAAATTTCTAGAATTAACTACACTTTACAGAGACAGTACACAGAGAGAGATAAAGCTGTTTAGGACGATTCACTATAATGAATTGAATTCACTATAATGAATTCTGATTCACTATAATGAATCAAACTTTAAAAACTATAGGCTACATATGAGGGGAAAAGGACTGTTCAGGAAAAACCAATTCACAAATTATTTGGATTTACCAGTGCTGAAGAGAGCTTAAAGCAGAGATCCTCAAATCTGGCCCACGAGATCCACTTTCCTGCAGAGTTTAGCTCTAACCCTATTCAAACACACCTGAGCATGCTAATCAATGTCTCCAGGATCATTAGAAAATCACAGGTAGGTGAGTTTGATCAGGGTTGGAGCTAAACTCTGCAGCACACTGGCCCTCCAGGGCAAGATTTGAGGAACCCTGGCTTAAAGTGTGGTTGTTTACCTCTTCTTGCTCGGAAGTAAGGTAATACAAATTTGACATTAAAAACAGCGACCGTTGCACTATACCGCTAATAGTTGGAAAAGTAGCTTGTTACTGTAAAAGCTACATTGTCATCTAAGTAGTTGAGCTAGGGCCAGGGGTAGGCAAGTTCGGTCCTAGACAGCCGCTGTCCTGCATAGTTTAGCTCAAACCTTAATTGAACACACCTGAACAAGCTAATCAATGTCTTCAGGATTAGGGGTGTAACGGTACGCGTATCGTGTACCAAACGGTTCATGGGCAAATTCCAAATGGAAGTGATCATCCCTATCCCCTTGGAGTGGGGACTTTGGAGTGAGCAGGGCACGTGCGTGCCATTATGTAGTTGTTTGGAATGCACTTGGCAAAGGGAGCTATGTTATTTCCTCATTATCTTCAGCTGACATTCACTCCCCCACCTACAATTCCTGCCGGATCTGAGACTCGAACTTGCAACCTTTGGGTTACGAGTCCGACTCTCTAACCATTAGGCCACGATGTCCCCAAATGCGCTTTCTCTTTGGACTGATTCAAGCTGTTCGTGAATAGATAGGATGCCTGTGGTACTTGTAACACTTATTCCAGGTATCCTGAGAGGATATCCAATAGAATTTATTTTATTACATTTCCTAAACCCAAACAAAACAGAGCAAAATATCCCTAAGCATTCAGCCCCAATCCCAATGAAGACAAAAACGTTCATTTTCTTGTTGTCATACACTCATTAAGTTACAATTTTCATCTGCTCAAGCAGAATGTCATCTTGTGCTTCAGCAAGGTATCTCTGGCTAAAACTAGCTAACGTTAAAGTTAGTGCGTCCATGCTAACGTACAAACCTAAACAGCAAACTGTTCTCACATCATGCACAGTGTAGGTCAAAGACACATGAACGAAGGTTTACATTTCAGTGCCTCTCCATATAAAACTGGTTAAATGTACATTTATTTAATCATACCCTGCGAAACATG
Source organism: Sinocyclocheilus anshuiensis (assembly GCF_001515605.1). Taxonomy (NCBI): domain Eukaryota; kingdom Metazoa; phylum Chordata; class Actinopteri; order Cypriniformes; family Cyprinidae; genus Sinocyclocheilus; species Sinocyclocheilus anshuiensis. The sequence goes on from NW_015548278.1 coordinate 747,002, forward strand.
AACAGTGTTGATCCTGCGTGTTGTCATCCGCGATCGTGACGACCGTAATATTTCTCCTGCTTATATTGTGATCTGTGAACCCTAGCTTCGAGTTACCCACCATATTTATTTTAAAGGAGTCATATGATGCGATTTCAAGTTTTCCTTTCTCTTTGGACTGATTCAAGTTGTTCGTGAATAGATAAGATCCCTAAAGTTGCAAAGACTAAAGTATCAAACCCAAAGAGATATTCTTTATAAAAGTTAAGACTCGTCCACGCCCTCCTAAACCCATGGAGATGCTGTGTGTTTCGTTGTGAAAGCGAAACTACTTTGTTTGGTCGTCCAAAAGAAGACACGGCTAGAAATCAGTGGTTAAGTTGTATTTACAACACTGTTCCAGAACAGTTCAAACCAAATATTCAGATGTGTGCAGCACATTTTATGGAGGACGAGGACTGTTTCCTGGGAGAGTAGCCTACAATGCCGGTATGCCGGTGAATTCAGTTCCCCTGCTTCCCCTTCAGCGCGCATGCTGACCCTATACAGTCTATTATGCTGACAAATAATGCTGACTCACAGCCTGTAAGTACATTTTCCTATTTAAAGGATTTGCCACTGACAATTCAAACGCGAGTTTTGAACAGTGTAGAGTAGCGCTTGTTGTTTGTTGTTTCTCCGATCACAAAGGCAGACATGGTTTTATGTTTAAGTGTTTTATGTAAAAAGACAGTATAAGTCATTATAATCAGTAATTATGTCCCCACTGGATGCAACAAATGCCTTGTTCTATTGGTTTTGTCTCGTCGCGCCGGGACACAGCATCACAGTATGGTAAGGGGCGTAACATTTCCGTCACACGCTTGAGGAATTCGGCCAATCACAACGCACTAGATAGCTGGCCAATCAGAGCACACCTTGCTTTTCAGAACGATGAGCTTTGTAAAAATCGACGGGGCAGGAGAAACAATATTGTACAGTATGTGGAAAATAATGTGTTTTTTGAACCTTAAACTGCATAAACACATTTCATTACACCAAATACACAAAATAATGTTCTTTTTTAGCAACGTCATATGACCCCTTTACAATATTTTATATATCCCTCCATGGCATATTTGATTCCCACTTGAATGGTGGCTCTTCTGTGTCCAAAATTGTTCAAAAACATCGTGGGACAAGGTTTTCATACTGACAGCTGTCATTGTAAGAGAGTGAGCAGCTCCATTTGTTTGTCCGAGGGAGCAACAGTAACGAAGGGGGCGGGGCTTACTGATAGGTCAATTAAAAGAACTGCCCTTCAGTCATATTGTGCTGATAACTGGTCCGTTTTGTTCATATGTTTCCATTAACCATGGTATACATATTGGGTGAACAATTAGGTCTAATGTAGTGAATAGTGAACGAGGGTATAGGGGGAGATTTCGGATTCAGCCTATGTTATGATAAAAACATAATCAAAAAAAATAATAAAAAAGTGAGACAAAATGGCACAGTTTGAATGGATTATAGAATCAGTTAAGGTTCAACAATGGCCGTCGCAACTGTGGAAAGCTAGTTGATCCTTGCAGGTGCGAAAAAAAAACCCCGTAATATACACTTTAAAATTTATACACAGCTAGAAAACATGTGTAAACAAAGCTCGTATTCCCGGTTTCCGTGGCCGTGCAACCTTATACATTAACATGCTCTGTAATAATGACATACCGTCATATGCGAACAGAAAAAAAAAGAAGAAGAAAAAAAAACTCACCTAGACTACGCACACACTTACCACATTTTTTCGTTTGCTAGCTTCAGGCAGAAGGTAAAAAAAAGGCGGCAGTCACGCGCGTGTGTGTGCGCTTGGTGCACGGAGGCGGGGGTGAAAAAGGCGGCAAGCGCGTGAAGGGGGATGAGAAAAGCTCGTGTGCGCTGCTCTCGTAGTCGACCAGTGTCGGTTTCCAGGCTGTGATCGGTGTTCTCTGTGTCCGTTTTTCCTTCACTCCTCTCTCTCTCTTGCTCTGTGTAGTTTAGCAACAGTGGCGCACCAATCCTCTGAAGAACGACTCTAAAGATAAAATCTCATGTCTAACTGGGATTTTGCTGCATTTCTACCGTTTTCCCCTCAGCATCTTCTCTCTGTGTAACCGTCAGCGGTCTCATCACAAATTGAATGTCTCTTGCTGTCTGTGGTAATTTGTTATCATGACCACAGCAAAGGAGTCAAATATATCGACCAAAGCAGCTCAACAGCAAGATCAGGTACTGATGTGATTTTTTTTTTATGTATGTACTTTGAAGCGATATAGATAATGTATTAATTACAAGAGGTAAATTGCTTTAGCTGAACATGAGGTGATTTATAAAACTGAAGAAAAAAAATAAACTATCTTCTAAATTGTCTTAAATGTTTTGTGTAAGCACCAGAAATATTGACAGACGATTGTGACCAGACCATTTCATCTTCAAGGAGAACGTGTCCGTCTTTACTAGCTATGACTAACTTCACAGTTTAAAGTAGCCTACCGGTTTAAAGTTATCAGCTTCAGTCAGTTGGAAATTCATGTCTGAAGTGTGTTTATTCTGATTTTCATATGCAAAACTATGTCCATAAAAGCCAAACGATTCTTAAATTAATCGAAATTTCATTTCCTAACATTACCAAGATAGCTGATAAACTATTAAATGACCATTAATTATGTTATATTGTCAGAATATTTTTTTTATTTCTTTTTATTGCCAGAATTAGTTTATTATTATTATTATTATTATTATTATTATTATTATTATTATATTTTCCCTGTGTACCTCACATATTGTCTGTTTCCTGTCATAAAAAAATAGAACTTGTCCTCATAGTAATAAAAATATTAATGAAAATAAATAAATACGTAATGATGATCACCAGAGATCATATTTGCCACAATATGATCATGAAATGATATACTGTCTCTCCTTTCCCAGTATGAACTGCTTAAATCACATGACCTCCCTCTTTTTTAGCCTTGACTACCCCAACAGTGAATGTCTTTGCTTGATTTCAAGAGAGAAAGAGTGGAAACAGGTACAGAAACAGCCACAGGCAATACTGACAGGAACAAAGTGCAGTGCAGAAAAAGCAATGTGAAAGGTGGGAGCCCCGATAGAGACAGCAGAGAGAGGGCAGGTGAACACGTCAAGGGCTGGCAAACTTTGACAACAGGAACGGTAGATCTTCTGTTCTTCAACTGTTTCCCAAAGGCAATAATCGCCCAAGAGGAAAGTTGAGATTTACATCAAAAGTCATACAGTATATACAGTTTAAACACATAATAATTAGGCCTGTCAATTGAACATGTTAATGTAGTGGAAATGATAAAATAATGCAATAAAAATGACAGCATGTAATCATGTCCCATAACCTGTAGGTAGATTCTATAATAATGGATTTTCTTACCATTGGAGCAGTTCAAGCTTGAAGTAGTACACCCTTCATTTATTTGTGAGTCTGCAGTCAGATATTCTTGTGTTCAAAAACAGCTCGTTGGATTGCAGCTTTAACTACTTTTTAGTTGGAACAGTGTTACCTCCTGTCGATAGATGCTTATAATCAGGGTGCGATTTGTGAAGAAAACTTTTTTTTTTCTCTATAGATGGAGGTTGACCTAACTCCAGGGTAAGGCTGTAGCCTAACTTAATGTTAGCGTAATCTGTTAACAATGCACATCATACCTGTCTTTTTAGGCAAGTACCAGATAATGGGTGTCATGTCGTAAAATATTTTTAATATGACCAAATTTGTATTTAACATGATCACAATTTAATAAATAACATAGTTAGGCCTGTTTGTAACAATTTAATTTCCACGGTTATTCAAACAACGATAAATTGTATAGAGAAAGCTAGCAAAGAACATTTAGGCTACACTATCAAAGAATATTATCACGGACTTCAGTCTAGCACGAGTTTAAGACATCTCAAAAAACTCCCCGTTATAAACACTGAAGCTGTCTATAAACTATGATAAATGAATCTCTTGCTTACATCTTATGCACATCTGCACTTTGTTGTTTATGATGAGAGAATTCGTGAGTGAGCAGAATTCAGTCAGCGAGCAAGGGTGTGCGTGCTTAAATAAACTCCGATTGAGTCAGAGTCAGCGATGACTTATCTGAACACTTCTGATTGGCCACTGCAATGATAAGCTCAACAGAAACGTGTGCGATTGGTTAAAATGTGCAACACTTTAAAAACACTTAAAAAGAAATGTGACGCAACATCTAAATGCATGATGCAGATCTAAATTTTCTTTTCATTTCATTTTGACTTTATGTGCGACAGCCATAATAGATTTAGCTTAATTGTGCAGGGGCATTTTTTCCAATTTAATAGCGTTTTTGCCCCAAGTCCCCGTTAATTTCCAATCTGTGGCCAGAGCAACGCAAAGCCTTGTCCAGCCTTGCACATGCTCCAGCTGTTACAGTAAGAATTATAGAATAATTACGAATTATGATTTGATCTTGAAAAACTTTGAATAAATAGATTGGATGGGTTATAATGAAAGTAATTTCTTAATTTCTGTCAGCCTGCCAGGAATGCAAGATCATGCAAAATCAATCGGTAGTTATTGATATTTTGAATAAAACAACAAGACATATAGGCTATAATTTTGAACAAAGGGCTCCGCTACTCAACATCTATTTGGGCTTTATTTATATTCACACGTTTACTTACTGTTATTTTGATAGAAGCATCATTTCTATTAATTTCCATTAATTGTGCAGTCTGATGAGAATGGACTGTGGACAACCATTGTCTGCCTCATGCTTTTATGGGATTGATGACTGTCGTTATTGTCATTAAGCAGTTGGTGGAGTAATAACTTCGGCTAATTAATTGGTTACATAATTATTTAATGTCAGATTATTGCTGTAAATAACAAATACTGTGCATGAGGACTACTATTTCTGTTATTAATTTTTTTTGCTTTTTAAAGTAGTTTGATTAAAATGCAGGTTCCCTCTTACATCGTACTCCGTGGTCCCCCCAGGGTGCTAGAGCACATTCACATCTGTGCACACTTCAAAAATGCTGCTTTCATTCCCTTGAAATAGATTGGATGGGTTATAATGAAAGTAATTTCTTAATTTCTGTCAGCCTGCCAGGAATGCAAGATCATGCAAAATCAATCGGTAGTTATTGATATTTTGAATAAAACAACAAGACATATAGGCTATAATTTTGAACAAAGGGCTCCGCTACTCAACATCTATTTGGGCTTTATTTATATTCACACGTTTACTTACTGTTATTTTGATAGAAGCATCATTTCTATTAATTTCCATTAATTGTGCAGTCTGATGAGAATGGACTGTGGACAACCATTGTCTGCCTCATGCTTTTATGGGATTGATGACTCGTAGACATATAATTCCCTGCAGATCCATCAATCAGTATTGTATGATCATAATTCACACCTTAACTAACACAGATGAAATATTAAGTTAATAAATATACAATTACAATAGTAAATGTTTTATGTGTGTTACATGCAGTTGGGGTATTTAAAAAATAATAAAGTAGAAATGCTTAACCGGTGTGTTTAGTTTCTATATAAAGCTACACAAAATACATTTGCCTCATAATAATATATTAAAATCCACATTAGGTCGCAATAAAAAGTTATTGCAAACATTAAAAGTTTTGAAAGAGTTTTGAGGAGGCATGTCATACCGACATGCTGCTGTCATTGTAAAAAGCCCTCATGGATTAAAGGCGCCTGAACCAGATCACGTGTTCAAGACGCCATTATCACAAAACTGGAGCGCTAACAGCAAAAGTTCATGTCTGATTTTGTTGTTTTCATTATAACGTTGCAGTGTTTTACTTGGCAATGTTTTTAAAAATAATTTTCATTTTGGTGTTTTAGATGGCCTGTTGGTTTAGCAGCATCACCCAGGGGGATGTTTTTTTATCCCCACCGGGGATCAGCTGAGGCAGGGATGCATAGATTGGCTTTTCAGCAAATATTGATATGTGACTAATTGACATTTAATTGATTCAGTTAGAATACAGTATCGATTGACTGCAGTGCAGAAACTGACAGTTTCTTCATATTTTTTTATTTGTGCTTGTACTTGTAGTCCGGTTTAGGAGAAGTATTAGCATTTTGAGGATAGAGTGAGAAAGCTGCTAATGTAGCCGTGTGAAAGGGAGTGATGCAGCAGGAAAATCATTAACCATTTATCAATGATGCCTTTGAGCATGCTCACATACAGACCTTAACATGCTGACAGTCATATTTTTTCTTGAACTGTTTCCTATGTAAGATACAAGAATATTCTAGTGTCAAGTAATTTGTTCATCCACAGTGAATGTGAAAATGTGGTGTCACAAAACACAGGGGGTTTCCCATATAGCAACGTAGCTTGCTGCTTAACTACTATAGTACAATGATTAAATGACTTAAAGTGATTGCCCCACCAATGGGGCAGTTGTGGCCTAATGGTTAGAGAGTCTGACTTGTAACCTGAAGTTCCACCTTCAGTACCCACGACTGAGGTGCCCTTGAGCAAGGCACCGAAACCCCAATTGCTGTCCACTGCTCCGGGTGTGTGTTCACGGTGTGTGTGTGTGTGTGTGTGTGTGTGTGTGTGTGTGGCTCTGTGTGTGCACTTAGATTGGTTAACTGCAGAGCACAAATTCCGAGTATGGGACACCATACTTGGACACATGTCACTTTCACTTTCACTTTCATTTAAAGTAACACACATTTTGAAATAATTTAATATAAAGGCATATAACATCCATGTTTTTAACATTAGGGTTTTAAGTTTTAGGTAATTTAACTGGGCACCATTTATTTTAAGCCTTTTAACTTTATCTTTAAAAAAAACAAAACAAAAAAAAAAACTTTTGGTGGTACACTTGGCAGAACTGTGAGATACAATGATTTTTAAAAATGACAAGTCCCATTTGATCTCAGTTAATATGGAGTAATATAACCACACAAAAAAATAATTATACAAGAATTTGAGGTTGTTGAATATAGAAGTGCTTTAGCAAATATGCTACCTGTACATTTTTGTGTTTAAACCCTCATATACCTCTGTTGTGCCTTTTTGTGTGTTTTTACAACTAAGAGATGGGTTGAAATTGTTTTCTGAAACAATCAACAGAATGTCACATATGTCATTTATTGATTATTAACTTTTGCTGAACCTGGACTTTTACTCTAAGATGACTGGATTTACTATTCCATTGTGCATGTGCAATCCAAAGCTTCTTCAGATTCATTTTCCTGTACGTTCATGGCCTTAGCAAAATGGCTCTAAAATGGCACAGATGGAGATAATTAAGGCATTTGAGGGACATTTGGTGGAAATTATCAGGGATTTTTTTTTTTTTTTTAGCTTTCCAGTGTCCATGGATCAAGTGTAAGAGAGGATTGCGAAGCTTCTTTAGCACACTCTGTTTTGAGGGAATGTTTGTCCCCGCCACAGTAATGATCAAAAGAGCCTTTGGGTTCTATACCTTGATGAGACAATAGATTGGAATCTGGCCATCAGTGCAATGCATCATGGGTATTGCCCTCTGCCCAACAACAGCTACCTTTTTACCAGACAGGCAAAGCTGGTGGCAAAGCTTAGATGAGATAAAATCTGGATTTCTCTCTTTTTCGCTCTCTCATCCTTATCTTCTTTGCTCAATTCATGTATTTGCTGGCTGCCAATATTTACATCAGAGTGCGCACGCGTCTTTCACGCAGTATACAGCGGTATTGTGCATTAAAACCAGTTTATGGGAAAAGTATTCTTAAAATGCATTCAAAATTCAGAATCATTTGTTATATATAATTATTCACGGTATTTAGAAGTGCCCACAATAACAATATCGTGCATATTCATTACCGTGATATACCGTGTCCATGGATCAAGTGTAAGAGAGGATTGCGAAGCTTCTTTAGCACACTCTGTTTTGAGGGAATGTTTGTCCCCGCCACAGTAATGATCAAAAGAGCCTTTGGGTTCTATACCTTGATGAGACAATAGATTGGAATCTGGCCATCAGTGCAATGCATCATGGGTATTGCCCTCTGCCCAACAACAGCTACCTTTTTACCAGACAGGCAAAGCTGGTGGCAAAGCTTAGATGAGATAAAATCTGGATTTCTCTCTTTTTCGCTCTCTCATCCTTATCTTCTTTGCTCAATTCATGTATTTGCTGGCTGCCAAATCAAATGGCAGAGTGTTCCTACATTACTAATAGCAGCGTGTGTTGAGTGTAGTCTCAGATTTGTGGGCAGAAGAGAGTGTGTTACTGGAAGGGTGAGAGTATTGCTCACACTCATCACAGTAGTCATGGGAGCAGTTTTAGAAGAATAGCTAAAAAGAGAATCAGAAACAATATTATTATTATTATTATTATTCAAAATAATTTTATGATGATTTTATTAGTGACTCCAACAAACTTTTTGATGAAATGCATAACAGGTATTTGTTTATAATAGGGGTTGCACGACTACTAATTTCTGTTTTCATAACTGTTTTCACTGCTATGTGGCAGGAGTTGCTATTACACATCTTCTGAAAGAGTACTAAATCTCTGGATCAAAGCACAGCGAAGAAGCATCAGAAACAAGCTATTGCATATGTAAGCAGATGCATATGTAAAATAACATGATCATCAAATGTTAACCAGCATATAAATCAAAACTGCCTAATGCAAATGAAATGTTGACCCAGGAATTGGTATAGAACTGTGCAAGCTTTGGAGGTGTTTATGGAAGCGATATACGTCTATGTTTTGATCATCATTCTAATTCCGATCCAGATGTCTTTGACAAAAAACATGATATTCAAATTTTTTTTCATAAAAAAAATAATGCATGTTGCTAGAATAAAATGTTTTTTGCCGGTTTGTTTGTTTGTTTGTTTAAAAGCAGAGGCTCTGTCCTTTCTTTTGACATATTGCATGTTCAGATATTCATTCAACAAAATATTCTGAAGGGGCCATTTTTTGATAAAAAAATTAATAAAATGATAAAAAATGGTAACGGGGCTGCCATCTCTTTTTTTTTTTTTTAAATGCTGATGGGAAAATAATTTTATTTTGTATTTATAGCAACATATACAGTACACATTATAGACTGACAGTGACATGTTATAGACTGACACGCAACATTGCAACTTTGCAACTTTGCATTACTGATGGTGCTCTTTCTTTCATTTAGCACCTTTTAACACCTCCATAAAACCGGTGTTATTACTTACTTACTGACTATAGTTAATGCATGCTCAATAGATTTTGACAGCGCTGACTAGTGGTTGAAGTCAGTGGCGTCTGCAGGTGTACGGCTGTACGCACTGTGCGTACCATGAGCGCTCAGACTGACCTGAGATTTGCCCCGCAAACATTTCAGCAGTTATTATAGGCCTGTGTGTCCTGTATTTCTGTCGACTGAACCAGCCATGCCATTAATTATGAATTTATCAGTCTTTTGCATGCCAAAGTCAATTTCTGCTTATAAATATTACGCTAAATAGAAGCAGAAAATCGTGCTATATGCACTTTCATGAGATCGGTTTAGCCTACAACAATTAATTTGTTGGCTATTTTACAAATGGGAATCCAACAAATTCATGACAATGTTTTACATTCAAGCTACCCGTAAAATTTATAGTGAAAAGTACTTTAAAAGCCTACAACAATTAATTTGTTGGCTATTTTACAAATGGGAATACAACGAATTCATGACAATGTTTACATTCAAGCTACCCGTAAAATGTATAGTGAAAAGTACTTTAAAAGCATCTGGAATGCAATAAAGTCATTTTAAAGCTGTTTTTAAAGCGTTTGCTGCATGGATAAAGAAAAAGGCTAATAAATAATTCACATATCAGACAGAATTGCGTTGCAGCAAATCCTTTAAATTTTAAGGTATTCAGAACAGAGCAACATAAAAATAAGAAATTATAAGCAGCTATACAATTATAGGACAAAGTTTTACATATATGCCATTATAGTTTGTGTTTTATTTTTTAATTGTATGGAAATATAAAATAAAATGTTTTATAATTATAATTTTTTATAATTATAATATTGTTTTATATATCAAATTATAATCGGGCCTGTTTTAGGCTTTTCCTTATTTTAATATTTTAGACATCCATCAATTATGGTGATGAAAAAAATGACTCGCCATCTCCTCATTGGATGTGCCTTTATAAAATAAAACGCAAATTATAATCGGGCCTGTTTTAGGCTTTTCCTTATTTTTATATTTTAGACATCCATCAAGTATGGTGATGAAAAAAATGACTCGCCATCTCCTCATTGGATTTGCCTTTAGAGAGAAATGCACGGATTACATAATGAAAGAGTTTCTATTTTCGATTTGAATTATTTCGTTTTAAAGTATTAATTTTTGGCTTTCTATATATTTTTATCATGTCTGTTAGGCAATTCGCTGAGTTTAGGTTTATCATTGTGAAGCGCTCCTGTTCAAGACCGAGACAGCAGAAAGCGTTTGTTTTCTTTATTTTATAAAAGCACAACGTTTTGTTGATATTGTGAGTGGACACAAATAAAAGTAGACCCTTTACAGTTTGGAATGACGTATTACTCTTACCTTTATGAGCAAAAATGACTGCGTATTTTGTTGTTTCCACTGTTAGAAAAAAATTAAAGTGATCGTGCTGGCGCCTCCATGTCCTGCAGAGCGCGCTTCAGCTTCCACTCTCTGCACAAACGATTGGATATGCGTCTAACAGCGCACATTTATATAGGTTAAACATTTAAACTAACATTGTGATATGCTTGAACTGTTTAATATATAGATTTTATTTTAGGCAAGTCGTGATGATTTGAGAAGGCTAAATTGATCAAACATAGGCCGCTTGGACGTTACTTCAAAAAAAGAAAAAAAAGTTCCAAACGTTTTTCTAAATTAACTTATACTTTTAAGCGAAATATAATCACTTTTCCATTACATACAAAACTGAACTATTTTAATAGCTGAAACAGTAGTATAAGCTTTTTTTGGGAAAAGGGGAAAAAAGACTGGATAGGGCCTATATTTGAGGCCCGTGCAGGGCTCTAATCCACTTGATCCAATGCTGTTTTGTTTTCATTTGTGAGCATGCTCTTGATATATGTATTTGACCATTTTGTTGAGTTTTAAAACATGTGACACATTCGTTGTGTCACATGTTTTACACACAAAAAATGTGTGTACCCTCGGAAGAAATCCTGCAGACGCCCCTGGTTGAAGTAGTCGACTACCCAACTAGTCTATGCAACCAGTAGGGCTGCACGATTTGAGATTTAAAACACAAATTTTAAAGCAAATGGAGAAAAAAAAACAAAAAAACATATATATAAATTTGTGCTTTTATATTAATATATAATAATTGTTATGGTTATTATTATGGTTAAATAAAAAATATTAAACAAAATAAGAAATATTACTATTGTAATAACATTTTCATTATTTAAAAAAGAGCGTTTAAGAATAAATATAACAATATAATAATTAGAAAAAATATTATTATTTATTTTATATATATATATATATATAATTTTTTTTTCATTTTTTTTTTTTTTCAGAAAACTATTATTTTACGAAAAAACTGCAGGGTTACCTGCAGCCTATAACTATACTTCATAAGAAAGGTCTTATTATAATATAGTATCATGATAAGAATCTCTGACAGTAATTTTATACATCCACTGTGTGGGGAAAAAAAAACTCTTCAAGGGGAACAGGATATATAGAAATTTGTAAATGATAGACATTCAAATTCTGCGGAAATCTGCTATATTTTCTATAAATTTCTGCAGCCACTGATTCTGTGTGGGCCTGAGAATGGGTCAGGATAGTCGACTGGTCCTCCAACAACAGACTAGACCGGTGTTTCCTATTCCTTGTTTTTACATCTTGTCCAGGTTGTTGAGTGTCCTGGCAAGAGTGTTGCTTTTAACCTTTAGGGAAGTCGTGGCCTAATGGTTAGAGTCAGACTCATAACCCAAAGGTTGCGGGGTTTGAGTCTCGTACCGGCAGGGATTGTAGTTGGGGGGAGTGAATGTACAGTGCTCTCTCCCACCTTCAATACTGCGACAATAAGTGTGACTGAGGTGCCCTTGAGCAAGGCACCGAAAGTCGTGATGATTTGAGAAGGCTAAATTGATCAAACATAGGCCGCTTGGACGTTACTTCAAAAAAAGAAAAAAAAGTTCCAAACGTTTTTCTAAATTAACTTATACTTTTAAGCGAAATATAATCACTTTTCCATTACATACAAAACTGAACTATTTTAATAGCTGAAACAGTAGTATAAGCTTTTTTTGGGAAAAGGGGAAAAAAGACTGGATAGGGCCTATATTTGAGGCCCGTGCAGGGCTCTAATCCACTTGATCCAATGCTGTTTTGTTTTCATTTGTGAGCATGCTCTTGATATATGTATTTGACCATTTTGTTGAGTTTTAAAACATGTGACACATTCGTTGTGTCACATGTTTTACACACAAAAAATGTGTGTACCCTCGGAAGAAATCCTGCAGACGCCCCTGGTTGAAGTAGTCGACTACCCAACTAGTCTATGCAACCAGTAGGGCTGCACGATTTGAGATTTAAAACACAAATTTTAAAGCAAATGGAGAAAAAAAAACAAAAAAACATATATATAAATTTGTGCTTTTATATTAATATATAATAATTGTTATGGTTATTATTATGGTTAAATAAAAAATATTAAACAAAATAAGAAATATTACTATTGTAATAACATTTTCATTATTTAAAAAAGAGCGTTTAAGAATAAATATAACAATATAATAATTAGAAAAAATATTATTATTTATTTTATATATATATATATATATAATTTTTTTTTCATTTTTTTTTTTTTTTCAGAAAACTATTATTTTACGAAAAAACTGCAGGGTTACCTGCAGCCTATAACTATACTTCATAAGAAAGGTCTTATTATAATATAGTATCATGATAAGAATCTCTGACAGTAATTTTATACATCCACTGTGTGGGGACAAAC
>NW_015548278.1:761108-761272 GCF_001515605.1 Sinocyclocheilus anshuiensis
AATGGTTGCGGGGTTTGAGTCTTGTACCGGCAGGGATTGTAGTTGGGGGGAGTGAATGTACAGTGTTCTCTCTCACCTTCAATACTGCGACAATAAGTGTGACTGAGGTGCCCTTGAGCAAGGCACCGAACCCCCAACTGCTCCCTGGGCACCGCAGCAAAAAA
>NW_015548278.1:762652-765564 GCF_001515605.1 Sinocyclocheilus anshuiensis
ATAAGACCATTTCAGAGCAAATATATACAGTAGATATCAAGATATATATTGATTATCAAAAGCCTAAAATGTGCTGTTGTGATATTTTTGGCTAACACCCATCCCTGCTTTGATTAGCACACGTGGGAGTCAGTTGCTCCAATAATTTTAAGGAAATCCCAAGTGATAATGGCAAAAGTAGAAGGTGGTAATAAACTTGGTTTGCTCATTTATGTCTGCAAGCTTGCTCTCTCCTGCTGTCAGTTTCCTGTCTGTGAAGTTGGGCCCATTGGCTGGTCATATCCACTGCTTCTGCCTTGAATACACATCAAACCGTATCTTGGCAGGCAGCGTTTGGCTGCGCAAACTGTCAAACCTCCCACTGCCTCCAAATGAACTAAAAATGCCTTCTCTGCTCGCTATATATGAACAGAGTATGATCGCTCTTTAAGTTCAGAAATTCATTAACCTGAGTGTTTAGACCAGTGATGGGCAAACTTGGCCCTTCCAGGCCACTTTCCTGCAGAGATTTGATCCAACCCTGATAAAACTCACCTGCCTGTAGCCTTCTAGTAGTCTTGAAGACAATGATTAGCTGGTTCAGGTGTGTTTGATTAGGGTTGGAGCTAAACTCTGAAGGAAAGTGGCCTGGGAGGGCCAAGTTTGCCCACCCCTGGTTTAAGCTTTAGAACAGCCTTCTCTCTTTAAATACCTATACCTGGGCTGCGTTCAGCCCCAACAAAAACGGTGCAAAACGTTTTTTAAACGGAAACGGTGATGCGTTGAACACACTGTTCTGATGACGCAAGAGTTGCAACTATGGCAGCTGAGAAGGCCATTCTTTAATTCCGAGTATGGGTCACCATACTTAGCCACATGTCATGTCACTTTTTTTCACTTAAAGATTGTGTGCCCTGTTAAAAGTAGTACAACTTTTAAAAACGAAACTCCTGTCTATTGAACTATATTAAAAGAACTCACTAACCTCTAGAACCACTATAAAACAACTTTTCATATACATTTATTTTTGAATGTACGTGGACTGATGATTGTCAGGATCATGGACTGTCTTGTGTTATGTTTTGCCCCTGTTTCTGTTCCCTTATTTGGTCATGTTCCTGTCCTAATTTTGTTAATTAGTTGATTAGTCATCCCATACACCTGTGTTTCCCCAATCATCCCCTGTATTTAAGTCCTAGTCTGTGCAGTCTGTCTCTGACGGTTCTACTCGTTACATTCATGTGTTTCCTGCTGTTTCCAGTGTTGCTATACCCTGTGTTCCATGGATTAAAGACTGTTTTGTTTATTCTCCGTCTCCATCGTTCCTCGCCATCACAGATTGTGACAATGATCTGTTAAGAATTACATATTTTTTGTTAACTTGTTTTATAAAGTGTATCAAATGGTGATTAATGACCATTAATAATAAAGTTATTTTGCTTTCTCTCAACTGTTAAAATGAGCCAGCAGTTTTTAAAGTTCAGATTCAAGAGAAACTAGTGAATCACTGTTGCTGTGATAATTTATTAACCATATTTGTCTGAATGGATTATGTTTGAGACTATTTTCTGAACCATCCTGAAGTTTAAAAACTTAAGATACTGATGGTCCCTTAGCTGTATTTTTCACTTTTTGACAATTATTTTAGAAAAAGTGTTATTTTTCACTGTAAATAAATGTGGGCCATCAATCAAGAGTGATGCTGAAGGGATGTGTTCAACAATCTATCTATTCATTCATGCTAATTGGCAATCCATTACACAGAGACTGAAATTTGAGTAAAAAAGAGAAAATATGTTATTAAATGTGGACCTTTGGGGACAGAATAAATGGTGGGAGGAGAATGAAAAACCTCTTCGGCATGATTCTGTCACCTTATGAAGTCTGTTTGCTCACACATGCCTCTTTGATTACGTTTGTGTCTGTGGGTATTAATCATCAGGGTATGTGATGCACAAAGCAACTTGATATATTAATACACTGTAGAATTTGATGGGTATGGGGATGCAGGAGTGCATATTGGCTTTGAACATGACATTGGATTTTACAGCTGGAACTAGTAATATTCACTCTGCAGAGAGCGATATAATTGTACAACTGGAATGAAATTGGGATCCATGTCTTTAAAATATATAGTTTATCTTGATGCTGTAGAAAGGCATTTAAAAAGATTTCTCCACCATAGATATAATGCAAGAGCAATTTTACAGTAATATTTTTCTCAGCAGACTAGAAGGAAATGAGCAACTATTGATCTTATTTTCTCTATAATGGGGAAATATAGGGAGCAATCCCACACTTTAAGCCCTGAATAAGTTGTTGAATCAATTTTGTAATACCCAGATACCCCTTTCTGTGTTCACATCAGATTATTCTAAGAGTGGTTGTTTGTAGCAGATTACATGATACCGAATAAATGACAGCCTTGTCTCATGACGCTCTGTATAAATAAACATCATGCCCTTGCTAGTGCTTTGTGTTGAACAGAACGAGGGTCCGCTGATCATCATCATCATCATCCTTTCAAACATTATCGACCTGCACTCCTATTTCAACGCAGTGCTCTGACTAATTCCTATCTCATAGTGGAGCACCAGCTATAATATGAATTAATTGGTAGAATATGAAGACTTTGTTATGTTCATAAAAACTGGTGACATGTATGACCACTTCAGATTTTCATGCACCTATATGTATTTGTACTGATTTGTACAGATACCAAATTACTGTGGTATTGTGATCATTTTCAGTTCAAACTGCATAAACAACATGCACGTAAACAAAACTGTTTGTTATGTATAGCTGCATAGCTGTGTGTAATGTAAATCAGGGCAGTGTTAAATAGTGTAGAAATAGCCTTTATTTTTTAACTAGATTTTTATGGTTAGTGTTTAACATTTTGAATTTGCCTGACGGCAGTTGCTGTTCGGTTG
>NW_015548278.1:765633-769710 GCF_001515605.1 Sinocyclocheilus anshuiensis
AGGAAAGTGGCCTGGAAGGGCCAAGTTTGCCCACCCCTGGTTTAGACACTTTTCTTAACCTGTTAAAGGGATAGTTCACCCAAAAATGAAAATTACCCCATGATTTACTCACCCTCAAGCCATCCTAGGTGTATATGACTTTCTTCTTTCAGATGAATACAGTCACGAGTTATATTAAAAAATGTCTTGGCTCTTCCATGTTTTATAATGCCAGTGAATGGGGGTCGATATTTTGAAGCTCAAAAAAGTGCATCCATCCATCATAAAATGTGTTCCACACGGCTCTGGGAGGTTAAAAAAGGCCTTCTGAAATTAAGTGATACATTTGTGTAAAAAAAAATATTTAAAATTGTATAAACCATAATCTCTAGCCTCTGCTAACTATCCCTTTAAAGCTGGCATATCACAAATTAATGAACCGTTTGAACTACAGGCATAATTATGGTCTTGCTAAAAGACATTTAGGTTTTTAAGTGTTTGAACTGAGAATTTGTCAAGTAAAATAGTTTGAAAAGATTATATTTAAAAAAAAATATTAGAAATTTGACAAATTATGAAAAAGACGGTCCATGTAAAAGAGTTGAAGCCTTTAATGTCATGTTTCATGCGAGTCCACAGTGAAATCTTGTTGGTCCAACTTAATTGTGTAGTAAAATCAATTAAAAATCAAAATTGAACCCATTTACTTTCTTAATACGGGCCCCTGGTCCTATTTTGTAAAATGCATGTGCACATGCAATAAGAATAAATGTTTTCACAATCTTTCATCAAAATGTAATATCGTGCTCTGCCTCTGAAACATCCCCTTTTTGGCTTTTCAGCCCCTCACCTCCAACCAACTGCTTCCATTTTTGTATGTAACTCCCACTTTTTTTAATTGGCAATCCAGTCAATTAGAAATGGATAAAACCAAGTCTTATTTTTTGTATCCCATTGTACTCATCCAATTTTTTTGGGTGAATATAAAATAGGATGCTAACAGTGTTTCATGTTAACTTTAAATATCTAATGTGCTTTGATTTCTGTGCTTGTGTTGTCATTCAACAGACAAATGACTTGACACTGTTACAGTGTAAGTTGTTTAGAATGAAAAGCATATGAGCCATAGCCCAGTAATCAAACAGCATAAATGCAGACAAATGTCATTGGAGATGCCATGCTTATTGTGGATCATGATCCAGCAATCATCGGTGTGAAGCTGTTTGATCCAGACGGCTGTCTCTAGTGTGCATTTGGCTGCTTCATTATGACTTGCTGCTGGCCAGAGGAGTCTTCCCTGTCTTTCTCATTCCTATAATGTCCCCAGTTGCACAGTAATGAACTCTTTTTTTAATTTTTATTTTTTTATTTATTAAACATTTTTGATGTATAACTTTTTACAGCAGAGCCAGAGATCTGCCCATATACATAACAGTAATTAACTCTTGAGTTTGAAACCAGGTTTGTGAGCTCCTCAGGCTGATGTCAGATGCAGGTGAATTATGGAATGTAGATTGAAAATGGCAATTTGTTTCTAAATATATTATTATATTTCACATTTATAATCATACTGCATTGTATTTCATATTCTGTGACAATCTGTAAAGAAGATCTGTTATAGTTACGTAAAATTTTGGAATGACACAGTTTAGAATCTCCAGAATTATTATTGAGCTTGTAGCTATAGTTATAGTTTGGTTGTAGTCCAAGATCTTTCTTCAAAGCCAATAAGTGCCTATGGAGGACTTACACACCAATGAAGAACCAATATTTATTTTTGCTCTGAGAGGCTTAGACACACAGCTTTGTCAGTAAATAAATTCTGTTTTTCTAAAAGAAACATGGAATATTTCCCAATTATTTCATTCCTTATACTCAACACAAACAATGCAAGTGCTTAAAGCAGCTTTTTTTTTTTTAAAGTGGGAGGGGTGTGGGTGAAAATTCTCTACTTGTTTTATTTTTCAGCTAAATCGGTTTTTCAAGGTGTGAAACAAAGGACTTAGAATTATGGGAGAACAGTAGTGGTGTGTTTGGATAGAAGACAGCCGGCTCGCTGTTTGTTCTGTCAATATTTTGTCTGTACATGGCAAAGAAACATGGACTGAAAATGTATAATACAGTTTAGGGAAATCTGAGTTCACGTGAAAAAGAAAATTATATGAATGCATGAGCCCTGATACTGTTCTGCTAGAATGTCCTAAAATAGTGATAGACCAGTTTATTTGGCTGACCAATTAAATATTCAGTAATTTTATTATTGTTAAAATGATTGAATATTTGTCAGCAAACAACACAGGAACTTCCACAGATGAGGTTTTTATTAATATGGTGAGTTGGAGTAGTGCATAAACTGGAACAGATGAACAATGGAGACTTAGCTGAGATAATTGGAGTGCTTTTGCAGAGTCCACAGAGGAGAATGCACTACGGCCAGATGAAGGAAGATGGATGGCGGATCGGCGAAGGTAAGTACAGCAGGTAGCTAGCCATGTAAGTTGTAACATAGTTAGCAACAATGAGACCAGACAAGGGAGAAGTAGAGAGTGACTGCTTTTATGTCAGACTTGATGAAGAGATCATCTATGGCAGGTGTGGTGATGGCTGACTGTGTGCAGGTGAATATTCTGATTTGGTTGGCCCGTGAGTTGAGGACTCTGGCGGTAGAGCAGGTACTGGATTGAGCTCGGGGAAGAGACTGGGCACTAGGCTGAACTTGGGAATGAGAGCGGGCATAGAACTAGAGTTAAGGGCTGGAGCCATCATTGGACTCTGGTCAGGGGCTGGAGCCTTCACTTGACTTTGGTTAGGGGATGGAGCCATCACTAGACTCTGGTCAGGAGCAGGAGCCGACTCTGGGCTATGCTCTGGAATGGGTTTATGGTCTGGGGGCAATTCTTGTACTGACTCAAGGACTGGAATTAAATTTAGGGTTATTTCAAAGGCACGAATGGGATCCGATGCCACTTCAGAATTTAGAGTGGGCTCCCACATATAATTTGAAATCATAACGGCCTTAATACTTATCTCTGGGGCTGGAATGGACTCATTACTGAACTCTAGGACTGGAGCAGATTCATAACTGAACTCTGGGACTGGAGCAGATTCATTAGTGGACTCTGGAGCTGGAGTGGACTCATTACTGAACTCTAGGACTGGAGTGGACTCAGGAGTTGGAGCCAATGCTGGAGCAGACTCAGGGGCTGGAGCCGACACTGGAATTTACTCAGGGATTGGAGCCGACACTGGAGCATACTCAGGGGCTGGAGCCGAAACAGGAGCGGATTTAGGGGCTAGAGCCGACACTGGCGTGGATTCAGGGGCTGGAGCCGACACTGGCGCGGACTCAGGGGAGTGGAGTCCTGGGCAGACTCATTGATTTTAACAAACTCTGGAGTGGATTCTGAATTGGTTTGGACTGTAGCGGAGTCTGGATTGATTTGAACTGGTGTAGACTCTAGATTGACAGTTTGCTGTCTGCTTTGACTAGCGTGCCACATCTAAGTGTTGAGGAAGAATTTTAAAGGCCCAGAAATGCATATTCAGTGACAGACTTCAAACACCACACCACTATCTATGAGGCAGAGTGGAGCTGGGGGTCACAGTCACACGTCAATTTATAAAGCTCTTTTGCAAGTTCTTGAATTAGATATGATACATTACGATTTTCATATCCAGTGAAGGTTGTAATGTCACCTATAACAGGACTCCTCCCTTGAGGACACCAAGGTTCAAATGAGATTCAGACTACAGAGCTGTGATCGGTGTTATCACAGTCACTGTTTGTGCCTTTTTGAATGACATGGAAGTTTTTATACTGATTAAAAATGTACCTTATGCTGTTCTGAATTGACACTTGTGAACACATCTCACATGGGCAGTCAGTATTTTTCCATATTTTCCAACTTCTTGTGCCTTTGTTTTGAAAGGCTTTTAGACCAGAATAAAGGATGAATTGAGGTGATAGTGGAAGAAAGTATGTTTTAGCTTTGTGTTTAATTATTCAACCATAGATCTTTGTACATGGTTTTGGGAGTCTTGCATGGAGGTTGACTGGGTGCTAAAAGCCTCTCAGTTCCACCCAGGTCTAGCGTGAGC
>NW_015548278.1:770337-790173 GCF_001515605.1 Sinocyclocheilus anshuiensis
GGGAGCCATCACTAGACTCTGGTCAGGAGCAGGAGCCGACTCTGGGCTATGCTCTGGAATGGGTTTATGGTCTGGGGGCAATTCTTGTACTGACTCAAGGACTGGAATTAAATTTAGGGTTATTTCAAAGGCACGAATGGGATCCGATGCCACTTCAGAATTTAGAGTGGGCTCCCACATATAATTTGAAATCATAACGGCCTTAATACTTATCTCTGGGGCTGGAATGGACTCATTACTGAACTCTAGGACTGGAGCAGATTCATAACTGAACTCTGGGACTGGAGCAGATTCATTAGTGGACTCTGGAGCTGGAGTGGACTCATTACTGAACTCTAGGACTGGAGCAGATTCATAACTGAACTCTGGGACTGGAGCAGATTCATTAGTGGACTCTGGAGCTGGAGTGGACTCATTACTGAACTCTAGGACTGGAGTGGACTCAGGAGTTGGAGCCAATGCTGGAGCAGACTCAGGGGCTGGAGCCGACACTGGAATTTACTCAGGGATTGGAGCCGACACTGGAGCATACTCAGGGGCTGGAGCCGAAACAGGAGCGGATTTAGGGGCTAGAGCCGACACTGGCGTGGATTCAGGGGCTGGAGCCGACACTGGCGCGGACTCAGGGGAGTGGAGTCCTGGGCAGACTCATTGACTTGAACAAACTCTGGAGTGGATTCTGAATTGGTTTGGACTGTAGCGGAGTCTGGATTGATTTGAACTGGTGTAGACTCTAGATTGACAGTTTGCTGTCTGCTTTGACTAGCGTGCCACATCTAAGTGTTGAGGAAGAATTTTAAAGGCCCAGAAATGCATATTCAGTGACAGACTTCAAACACCACACCACTATCTATGAGGCAGAGTGGAGCTGGGGGTCACAGTCACACGTCAATTTATAAAGCTCTTTTGCAAGTTCTTGAATTAGATATGATACATTACGATTTTCATATCCAGTGAAGGTTGTAATGTCACCTATAACAGGACTCCTCCCTTGAGGACACCAAGGTTCAAATGAGATTCAGACTACAGAGCTGTGATCGGTGTTATCACAGTCACTGTTTGTGCCTTTTTGAATGACATGGAAGTTTTTATACTGATTAAAAATGTACCTTATGCTGTTCTGAATTGACACTTGTGAACACATCTCACATGGGCAGTCAGTATTTTTCCATATTTTCCAACTCGTTGTGCCTTTGTTTTTAATGCATTTAGACCAGAATAAAGGATGAATTGAGGTGATAGCGGAAGTATGTTTTATATTTGTCTTTAATTATTAAACCATATATCTGTGTACATGGTTTTGGGAGTCTTGCTTGGAGGTTCACTGGCTGCTTAAAGCATCTCAGTTCCACCGCATGCAGGGTGAATGTGAAAGAGAAAGGTAGTCAGGAAGGAAAGAGACAAGAGGAAAAAAATATTATTCATATTATTATTTTTTATTTCATTTTATTTAATTTAATTTTTTTACAGATCGTCTCTTGAAATCAGCATTTTAGAATGATTTCTAAAGGATCATGTGACACTGAAGACTTTTTTTTAATCAAACAAATGCAACCTTGGTGACAAATTCACATGCCGTGTACCATTCAAGTAATTTTACTGTTATTATATAAATCAGCAGCAAGCGCGTATAGTAGTCATGGTCACCAGATACATTGCACACAAATTACTAGTAAGGGCTGTGCTACGTCTGTTTTTGATGTGCTACACTTAGCAATAAACATGTTGAAAATAATGCACTATAAAGAAGTTTGCCAACACAATCTCAAAGCATGCTTTAATTAAGCAAATCAAAGAATGAATTACCCACTGCTTCAAAACAGACATATGTTGGGCACGATTTAAGTTAAATGCACAATGGCAGGCACACAAAGGCTTTATAGTAAATCTGACTCAAAATTGATGAATACGCAGTTTATATTCTAAATCTATGATTAGGATTTGCACTGTGTAAATTAAATAACATGTGAATGTAAATGGTTTTCCTCCTGACATAAATGTAGAACACAGAGCCACTACAATGGGTGCGTCATGCGGATCACCTTTATATGATTGTCTTCATCTGATATTTATGGGACACAACAGGCAAGCAGTATATACCATGGACTATTGTTCACCAAAACACAGATGCATCACACAACATGTGACAACATATTATGCAAATAAGATTGGTGTAAATGTAATGTAATTTTATTTTATGTAAATAAAATATTATATTATACAAACTAATGCTCTGCTTTAAAATAATATTAATTGATGGTAAATGACTATGTGACCATGTGACTCCTTGTGATCTTCAAGAGAGCACATCTATACAGATATAAAGGCATTTTTTAATTATTGGAAATGTTTTTACACTAATGAGTGCAAATAAGTTATAGTTAACACCTGTTGATTCCAAGGATTACAATTTCTATAATTTTTTTTTTTTTCCTCAAAAGGTGTGGTTAATGTTGGCCAACCTGTGCGGTGAGATAAAAAATAGCCATAGCAGAGGAAGCCAAAGCTGAAGATTATTTAAGCTACACCTCAGCTGGGACAGAAGCCCCTAAAGCCCTCTCATTCTGACAAGTTTCAGTTCTAAAAAGCTTAGTCTAAATGGCTGTATGATTATATACACATGCACTCAGGTGACCTCCCCCAAATCTATTCATAATCTACTACATACTAGCTCTGCAATACTTCAGTGACCCCATATACGGCAAAGCACACATTTCCTGCAAAAACGCGGGGACTTAACATCCACGCTATCAATAGGAAGTTCTCTCGCTTTACCACCCTTCCTTTCATTTTCCATCTTTCTCTCTCTCTTTGGACAAACTGATTCAATACTGGGAAGAATATAGCAGCTCTGTCAGATCTAAAGAGGGTTAGTTAATATCTGCCCGTTATTCTTATGTCAGATAAAAGTGTTTTTTACACTAATGAGTGTAAATAAGTTATAGTTAACACCTGTTGATTCCAAGGATTACAATTTCTATAATTTTTTTTTCTTTTCCTCAAAAGGTGTGGTTAATGTTGGCCAACCTGTGCGGTGAGATAAAAAATAGCCATAGCAGAGGAAGCCAAAGCTGAAGATTATTTAAGCTACACCTCAGCTGGGACAGAAGCCCCTAAAGCCCTCTCATTCTGACAAGTTTCAGTTCTAAAAAGCTTAGTCTAAATGGCTGTATGATTATATACACATGCACTCAGGTGACCTCCCCCAAATCTATTCATAATCTACTACATACTAGCTCTGCAATACTTCAGTGACCCCATATACGGCAAAGCACACATTTCCTGCAAAAACGCGGGGACTTAACATCCACGCTATCAATAGGAAGTTCTCTCGCTTTACCACCCTTCCTTTCATTTTCCATCTTTCTCTCTCTCTTTGGACAAACTGATTCAATACTGGGAAGAATATAGCAGCTCTGTCAGATCTAAAGAGGGTTAGTTAATATCTGCCCGTTATTCTTATGTCAGATAAAAGTGTGAGGTCCCCAACAGGAGCCTCTATAAAGACTCTATTAGAGCAATTATTCTCAGACAAAAGGTCACCTCAGCCATGATGACCGGCTGGAAATCAATAAACCCCCAATTATGACTACATAACCAGGCTGGGGAATTAGATGGCTGGTCCTATATTTGGCTGTAACTGATCAAGGTTGCATTAGAAGATTGGATTCGGAGACACTCCCTGTTCCCTCTGTGTATTTTTAATGAGGGGTTGCTTACTTAGGGATCATTAAAAATGAATAAATTACTCTCTGTCCTCCAGCGAACCGCTCCATCAATGGCTACCATCCCAAAGCCGACCCATTGTTGAGAAGGCAACCCAATTGGAAATCGAGCATGTTTTTATTGAAGAGAGTTTGCTTATGAAAGTGTCTGACTTTATGGACGTGGCAAGGAATATACTTGAAGCTGAATCGATTTTTGTGTTTGTTGTTGATATCAAATAAGCTGGCCCTTAGGTGGGTGTTAAAGTTTCTATGGCGGAGCTGAAGTCTTAATGTGCCAGGGGGAGAGATTATGCCCATCTCATGAACAACACGTAGACTTCTTCCTTTCTTTTGTACTTGCACTCTCGCTCGCTTTTCCCCACCTTATCATGCCATTGGCTGCTCTTCGAGTCATTGCGATAAGTGTTGCCTCGCGTCGTTTCAGCAGGTGAAATGTGCTGAGCCCCAGCCACTGGTGATTACTGGTACTTTACACTTGTACCAGAAAGTACCGTTTGTGAACTCAACAAAATAGCACCAGCTGTTAATGAATGACACCTATTGAAATGGCCTGTAATACACTTGTGGACACATCCTCAAGGCATCTGCAAGGTCTAATGCACTTGTTCCACTAGATTAAGGTTGTCATAGCCATGGCACAAGTGATTTTCTGCAAGTTTTATGAAACTGCAACTAGTCACATTGCATTTACATGTTGCTACCATTCAGTCCCTTCCCAGGTGTCTCAGATACAGATGTTGCATGTTTAATTTAAATAGTCAGAGACAGTGACACAGTCCTTCCTACACTGGATAGGCAAAAATATGCAATACAGTACAAATTCAGTATTACAGTATAATGTAATAAATGAGCAGGTGGTTGACTCTGCAGTTGGTAAAATCGATGACTGCATTACAGTCTTTTTTAAGGGGATTTGGCTTTTTTCGACACCTCTACGGAGAGGCGACATATGGCATATGGCTTCACTGAGCTGTGTAGAGTTTTGGCCTGTTGAAGTCTCTAGCTGCTTATGAAACAGCATTCCATCAAGTCTTTTATTACTCTCGGGATTCACTCAGATGGAGTTTTGATCTTGCAGTGCATAAATCCCAAAGGTTAAAAAGCAAGCATGCATCGTTTGCAGTAATGACTAGGTAAGAGGACTTTGGCTCAGACTGTTTGCTCCATTACCTGGTTCTTTATAGTGACTGGAAAAGCATTTCAGATTTAGATTTGCTTTTTAAATTCTTGCTACATCTCTCTTAAAGGCCTTTCACACTTTTCTTAACCCTAGATTAACGTCTTAAAGCCATAAGGCCAATTTAAACTCTGAACTAAGACTTTTTTAAACACTTGTAATTTAAAAAGGGGTTTGCTTTTGCATCAAAACAGTATAATAAATTAAATGTACATAGAGTAACACTGCGTGTTTCTAAGCATTTCAGGGGACCTTTAAAAGTAAACCCCACAGAATAAGTTTACCTTTTACCTTAATTTATAGCCCCATGAAATCCCCATTAAAAAAAAAAAGTAATTTTTTTTTTTTATTTTTTTTTTACTTTTTTTTATACAAATTCATCATCAATAGTGTCTAATAAAATTATTTTTAAAACTGAAACAGTTTAATAATAGCACAAGGCCGTTTTCACCATCACTTTTGTGTCCCCTGTGCCACTTATTTTTTCATCATCTCCAGATCTTTATTCACCAGTAGCTATATTATTTCTGCGTTATGATAGGCTGTTAGATTTATCCATATCGAGCAAAAATTTTGCCATCCCGTTTTATTGCCCAGCCCTAATCTACACTGACGAGTACCAACACACCTGTATAGTCATGTTAGTGCTGTTCATCTAGCATGACCACTTCTGGTAAAAAGTCTTTAATTAAACATTTTGTCATTTACTCACCCTCAAGTTGTTTCAAACCTGTATGAATTTCTTTCTTCTGTTGAACACAGAAGAAGATATTTTGCAAAATAGGGACCATCACCTGTTTGGTTACCCACATTTTTCAAAATTAAGTTTTATGTTTTACTATTATGTTCAACAAAAGAAAGAAACTCATACAGGTTTGAGGGTAAGTTAATGATTACAGAATTTTTATTGTTCGGTAAACTATCCATTTAAGTAGCTTTGTGGGGGTGCCAGCATCCGTAACATGGAAAGACTGATATGTCTACTGATATATCTTGAGAGCAGAGTGGCAAATGGCTGACAAACTGCTGATATGTAATATAATTTAATTTCAGCTAATGATACATACATAAATTGTTTAAATTAAATGAACACTTGCTGTATTTTATGATAAATTTACTATTTTTTTTTGTAAAAAATATCTGTATTACATCATCAACAGGCTGATACAGGGTCTCTATGAGAGTTAGGAGAAAACAGTCTCTCCAGCACAATTTGTAAATCCAAACTCCTTAATCATTCCTCTGGGGGAAAAAAAAAAAGAAGAGGAAGGGTTGGATAAACAGCTCTGAGAGAACAAGAGAGAGAAGATTCGTGAGATATTTGGTGAGCATCAATCTGCTGAATGTGTAATTGTGTTCACGCAGGTCTATTTTTGTGACTTTAATGAGATGGTGTTTTTGCGTCATGCTGCTGGGACCCATGTCAGCAGACTCTTATTCGGAAACCTTGTCAGCGAGTGTTTTTCACACATACTCACTGCAGTGCTCGCTCACACACTCTCTCTCATGCACACAACCTGTAGTTTTTCTGCTTCTCAGTAGTGATCTAATCCAGTGTTGGAGAGTAACCAACTAAAAGAAGTGACTAAATTAACTACCTTTCAGGAGCATGACAGGTACTTAATTTTTATCCCAAAACAATGTAGCTTTTCCAGTAACAAGCTGCTCCTATCAAGATAGGAGTGTTTTTTTTTTTGCCAGATTACAATTATCCTGCTTTACAAGACAGCAATCTGAGGAAATGATCAAACGCACAGTCCTGAAACATCCTGTCCATTCTAGTCTTGGGGATACTGATTCAATACTGAATTGTTTTGTTTGAGTTTGTTTGGGTTGTTTTAGTTTCCAGCCTCTTCTTAGACATAAATATTATATGCACTTTACACTGTTGAGTGAGTGTGTATATATAGATTTTTGAAATTAGTTGTACTAATAAATATATAAAGTTGCCAAGTTTTTCACTTTTATCTTTGACATGTTTTCAGACTTTCAGAGCCCTTTATCAAAATTCACTTCTTTATAAAAATGTTTACTACTTTATCAAAATTCAAGAACAAATAAGAATTCCTTAACTCCAACGAATTGTTCAACAACAATGACGACAATCAAAGTGTTTAGCTTAACAGAAAATTTATTTTTCTAAAAGTAATTTTTATGGGTTTATCCTTGAAATAAGAATTGCAGGTTCTCTCTCTCTCTCTTTTTTTTTATTTTTTGGCTGTGCCGTTACTGTGACTAATGCCTCCTAGCGCTGTCTGTGACTCACAAACCCATTTTTAAGGCTTTGTTTATTATATTTGCCTCAATTTCAGCGCCAGGTTTCATTCTCTCCCATGCATCCAATCATCCAGCCTGTTGGTTTGCAGCTTGGCTGATCTTGAAATAGCTTTCTGGAACCAAAAATCAACAGAATTGTACAGACTTTTGTTGTTTGATTTGGTTTTGTTTCAGATGTGTTTGGCTAAACAGTTTTACATTTTTATCTTTTATTAAGCATGTTGAAGATGTTACTTTTTTCCCCCCAAACCAGTTAAGCGCTAACCCCGTCTCTCACGGCCGATTTCATTGGTCAACTCACACAGTCTGTCACCTGTCAAGAAAAGTTCAGACTTCTTCAGAGTTAAAAAAAAAATCATGGATGGATCTAAATTGTGACAGACATACTGCTGTCAGGATATTCTACCAACACTATACTAAGATTATAGTTAGTTTTTCCTTTTTCTTTTTCTTCAAGAGGTTTGTGTGTGTGTGTGTGTGTGTGTGTGTGTGTGTGTGTGTGTGTGTGTGTGTGTGTGTCTGTAGAATTGCAGGTTCTCTCTCTCTCTCTTTTTTTTTATTTTTTTTTTTATTGTGTACGTTTTAGTGTGCCACCCCAGGATTTTTACTGTGCCCCTTTTGCCAAACATTTACTTGAGGCGCCACTGCACATCTCTGTCTTTCATGTGTGTGTGTTTATTGGTAGCTAAGGTGGACAAGGGATGTAGTGGGAGGTTTTGTGGAAATCCACCTGATTTCCCTTACTGTCTCTCTGATAACCTTTAGTTGTAAAGGTCTGTGTGTCTCGCTGAGATGACAGCATCGCTTGAGGGACGAAACAAGGGCTGTCTGCAAAGCCTCGGCTTATTTCTAATCAAAGAGAAAGACACAAGCCTTGCAGCAAAGCCCAAAAGGATGCTTTCTTTTCTGTTTCTGTGCGTGTTGCTTATCTGCACATGCGTTTGAGAAGACAGAGGCCTTGAGGTTTTGTCCTAAATTCCACTTCAAACGCTCTGAAAGATACGGTTTCTTCCTCACAGATGTCCAAACTTCCCAGCCAGAGTTTCTCTTTCTCTGTCTTCTGACCAGAGCTCATTAGCTCTCTTTTCCCTGTCTTATCCCTCATATGTGCAGGCCTACCTCTCCCTCCATCACAGCGGCACACAGCCACCACTATACCCAATTCCATTCTGTATAAATACCAACTCAAGTTGACACAATTTCCACAGCGTACATTTTTCTTTTCTCTGCAATTGTCTGAAAATAAGCAGCAGGATTGTGTCTCTCTGCTCTGTGAATACGTCTTTTTTTTCTTTTCCCACAGCTCACTAAATCCTCATAAAGTGGATTCAACCTTTACGTGTGTCAGAGAAACCGAACGAATGGGGATTTGTAGATGGTGGGTAGATTCTCACAGCGGCCGTCTGTCATCAGCAGGCCTGTTTTTAGAGGAGACTCCATCAGCCGCCCCTTCTCTGTGTGTGTGTAGGCAATCAGCACTTTTATTGATATGAACAATAAAATCTTTAGAATCAGCTTTGGGGGAGGGGTTTGAGCATAATTGGTTTGGGGGAAAATCATCTTCAAGTGAGTTCACAAGCTGCAAGCTGCTAGGTATCACTCTTCAGTTGTTCTGTACACTAATAACCATACAACCAACAACCATAGTGACAGATAACAATAGTCAATAATATCAATACCTTGGGCAATTCCTACAGTTTTCATTCTCTCAAACAATTGCAGATTAATTTATCATAATTGCTATTTTTATATCTTGAATTTGTTATTATTATTATTATTATTATTATTATTATTATTAGCAGTTGTCACATTTTTTTCATAATTAAAGTCTGTAAAAAACATATTTCAATCATGACAACTCTGAATATTTTTTGTATGTTAATAGATAACAATGTTAATTTATTTGGTCTTAGCGGAATAGGCTATGCACTGCTATGCACACTGCTGCTGCTGCTGCTGCAGAGCAATTATGACTTGCTACTGCCAAAATATATGGTATTGTGAGAATGCAAGAAACCCTGCTGCTGTGTGAATAGCCATGCATAAATCCTGTAGCAGATCGGGTGGAGCTGGGGTAGATGGAGGGCTTCAGAGGAACTCAGGTGCAGGCAATCTCATTGACTGCAGAATGACCGGAGCCAATCAGCTTGTGGCGTGTGAATAATGTGATTGCTAGCAGATTACATGTAAAGGACCTATCATTCTGCACCATCTGGAGTTTCATGACTAAACTTGATATGTATCACTCCATCCAGGGCTGACAGCTGTCTTCTGCTGCTGTGTAGATTCTGTGGTGTTTGTGTTGAACGATTTGTCGATAAATCAGCCACTGGTTAATGCGTGTACATTCTGATTTCGTAATGTGCATTAGCGAGAAGTGTGGTGGTCCTGAGAGGATATATCACATGATTAATGCATATAAAGTGGATAAAGCAGGTGGCGGAGAGTAGAGGAGCTCATGTTAATTGAGTTTGGCCCCAGCCTGGTTGCTGTGGAAATGAAGCAAACAAAACAAATGAACTCAAAAGGATACATGAAATGGAAAAGAGGTGCTTTTGTGCGTAAGACTGTTTTCTCCTCTCCCTTCAAGCACAGGACAGCAACAAGATTGCTTTTAAGAATGAAATCTTGAAATTTATCATGGCCATGAGCATCATCACCAGAAATTGCAGGGGATCGATAAAACATCATAAAAGCCATGGTCCCTCGCTGTTATTTGGAGCCTGTGCTTTGAGTTGTTTGTTTCTTGTGTCTGAGTGGTTTTATGGGATATGTTAATAAAAGACTCAAACTATTGTTAAATAATAACGCTTACAAACATTTCCTCTGCAAGGTCACCATCTCTTGGTTGGGAGACATTAAAGCAGTCATGACCTCCTTATGTATTTAGTAAGGCCCAAGAGCAATTATTAAAATAATTGCTCCCCCCAAAATTACGTATCTATCATTATTTATGTTGTTCAAAACCTGTATGATGTTCTTTTTTTTCTGTGGAACACATAAGGAGAAGTTTTCAGTCTGTTCATACAAATATATCACATGGCTTTATAAGACTTGTTATGTAGCGCACAAGTTGTATGGACTACTTTTTGATACTTATATGGTTCTTTTTTTGTCCTTTCTGAAGCTGGACTGTCCTATTCCCTATTTGATGCCACTGCTTGAAAAAACATTGTGCTTAAATATGGGTTTAGAATGTGCAGAATAAGTAAATAATGACATAATTTATATGTTTGAATGAAATTTAAATTTATGCTGGTAAACTTCAGAGGAAACTGAGCCTTTTAAATAATTGCCACCTTGGCTTCCAGTGCGTCCCACCGGTTTGAAATATACTTACGGTGGTAGCCTGGTGGAAAATCCTCCTATTACCCACGGCACAAAAATGGTCTACTACATGTGACAAATAACAAATAATGTTTTTTTTATTTATTGAAATTCATAGGCTACAATTACATTTAATTACATACTCATATTATGCATGGTAAATTATGCAAAATTACAGCATTTAAATGGTAGAATTATCCTTGCTTTGTCATATAGTGTCTCTCTCAGTGAATGGGACACAGATTTTACTGATATAATCTATATATTGGATAATATGTGTCAAATAATGTTCTTTGACATTTCTTCCTGTGGGGAAGCATCCCAGCCTGAAACTACAATAGTTTACTATGAAATAAATGGAAATGAAATTAAATACAATGTATTGTGTAACCAAAATACCAGGACTCTTATTTTGAAATGTCTATACTATTGCCGGCTGATCCTTCAGATGAGAGATAAAATATGCATTCCTACAACCATCTAAAACATATTATATAAAGGTCATAAAGTAGACATTGTCATAATTCATCATTCATCACTCAAGTTCATAAGCAGTCGCTTGGCATAAAATTAATTGATTGAGAATCACTTGAAGCGCTGTTGCGCGAGCCTGTAGAATGCACAACAGCTTCGCCTTATGACACTGCAACATGCATCGCTCTTTTTTTAATGAAATCATAGCCTTTTGAACTTTAATAATTAATAGGCTGTATCGCAATTTATGTTTTTCCATCCCCAAAATATAAGATGTCTTTAAATTATCATTAAGACGTTTGCCTTACCATTTCATATATTGAAGACTTTTTTTATGACATTACATTTAAGAAAACTCACCCGGAAGGATTTTGCTTTATTTGCACACATGCTCCTAAATATGGAATGCCATGTCTGCCATAATTAGAAATAAAGAAAGAAAGAAATGTACAAAGAAATGTAAAAAAGCAAATATAAATAAATATATAAATAAATATACAAAGAAAAGTAAAAAAAGCAAAAATAATTATTTATAATTTTATTTCTTATATCACGGGTTATTATTTCAATATCACGTGGAGGGTTGTTAAGCGTGCAATCTGTGATCGCGTGCATTTGCTGAAGCTCGCGAAAGTGTGCAATCGCTTTATTATGCGCTCTGTTTTTTTTAGGTTTCACTTTCAACACATACAATGCATGTTATAAAGATTCGGGATAGAAGTGAGAAATGTACAAAGAAATGTAAAAAAGCAAAAATAAATCATTGTTATTTTATTTCCTTATGTATTTTTTTATGTTTTTCCACATTTATTTTTTCTTTTATTTATTTATACATTTATTTATTTCCACTTTTATTTATTTTCACATTTATGTATTTATTTATGTATTTATTTATTTCTACATTTCTTTGTCCATAGGGTAATGAGAAGGGCGTTTTACCTCAGGAATAGCAATCGAGCCAGAGTAGGCGAGGGGTAAGCTTTGAGGCCACAGTGGCACCTTGTGGTGCCAAAACCAAGTACAAAATGTGTAAGCCTTCATGATGCGCCTGTTGATAGTGTGGGATGAATGATTTAGATGGGCAATATGGCCAAAATCTTATTTAAATTTCAAGTGGGGGGTTGTTTCGGCTGGGAAGCGGGCAATCTGTGATAGCGTGCATTTGCTGGAGCTCCCGAAAGCGTGCAACCGCTTTCTTATGCGCGCTGTTTTTTAGGTTTCACTTTCAACGCATACAACGTATGTTTCAAAGATTCGGGATAGAAGGAGGCATCAGTTACTGTAGATGATTTGTCGCCTCACGCCACTTCCCGTAATGGGTTCTCTTGGTGTAGACACGGCTTTAGATATGGATATATATATAGTTTTACGTCAAATTGATAAGGAAATTACAGTGCCTTGAATTCATTAAGTAATGTTTTATTTCTTTCTAACCTGTAACTCGGGAAATGTAACGGAAAAGAAGCCTATCGTTTTTACTTAAAACCAATTAGTTTTAAGCCCTGATTTTAGACACATGAGATAATATATTATTGTTTGACTAAACGTTTAAAAATAATGCTAGAAATGTTATAATTAAGGGAATTAAACATAGGCCTAGGCATTTGAAAATACATAATGAAATGTGTCTTTTTCAAGCAATAATTCCAAAAAGAAAGAGAAGCATCAGACTTAATGCAAAACATATTCAAGACACATTGCTGTAGCAGGAAAGCAAATGTTTTTTGTTTTTTTTTGTTATATTAAGCACAAACTAAGAAAAGTAAAACAAACTTTAATGTTTCAATAGCTAAAAGCACCGTGTTGTCCGCAGTGTTGTATTTGGTGGGGCGGGAGCAGCTGTGGGAGCGCGCTGTTTTTGTGAGGTTTTTTTTTTTTGGTTCGGCAGAATTTGTCCAGTTGTAATGCGCCAGTTGTTAAGTGTGTAGACTGATTTAGTCATTAGGTGTGTGCTCCACTCTGACTGTCAAAGAATCTGCTCAAGTCGATGGTGGACGGTCTTTTAGTGTGTTGAGGTCAGAATGTTTCTGCTAGTCCTGTAGTGTGGTCCCAGCCAGTGGCATAGCGTCTGTGTATGCAGGGTATGCAGGTGCAAATCATATGGTTTTTCCTGGGTCAAAAATGGTTTTCGGTGGTGGCTGACAGTCATCCATACACACAGTAAAAAGTTCCCTACCCACGTGATTCCAATACTGACAATAAGTTTAAAATAAATACAAAGAAACAGTTTGTGATTTTTGTTTATCCTATTTATTCATTAAATAAAAAAACAATCACTGTCAGGACAGATAATAAAACAACGTGCTTACTTCCAGACTGTGGCTGAGAGTTATTCAGTTTTACAACCTCTTCCAAATTAGGCTTCTCTTACTGTCATCCTTTCTTGCCCTCTTTGCAAAAAAAGCTGTGATTTTTCCACTGGCCTTCATAGGTTTGTAAGATAAGATGCTTTTTTTTGCTAGACCTGATAATTATTTTGGTATATAATTATATAAATATTAAAGAATACCATTAAAAAAGAAGCATTAAAAATGTATTTAACTAATAGTATAATTTTCTACCATATACAATTGAATAAAATTAGCAGCTAGATAACAGCAACTTGCTTTGTGCTTTGGTCTGGTTTCACTTCACTCCAGTCTAAACTAAATGATTTTATAGGTAATTTACTACACATTGTCATATAAATAACATGAAAATACTGTGATTTATTAAGGCTAAATCTTACTAAGCACTCTTGCTAAATGGGGTAAACACACTTATGATCTCATTTCTGAGGTGTTCTGAGTAAATTATTTGTTATTGTCACGAATCCTGTCCATGGACTTCTGTTCGATCGCCACCAGAGGTCACCCTTCCGTTACATTGACTTTCACACTACACAAACTGTTGCATGTCATCCCAGACTACATATCCCATCATCCATTGCACTGATTGCACACAGCTGTAACCAATCACACACACACACTATATGACACTCACTCAGATCCTTCTCAACCTGCCGAGTATTGTCTGCGTTTATCACTCTCCTAGTGGTAGCACTTTACGGAGCCATCCATTACATTGACTCTCGCACTACACAAACTGTTGCATGTCATCCCAGACTACATATCCCATCATCCATTGCACTGATTGCACACAGCTGTAACCAATCACACACTCACTATATTACCCCCACTCAGATCCTTTTCAAACTTCCGAGTATTGTTAGCGTTTATCTCTCCCCTAGTGATAGCAACTTTACAGAGCCTTTCTGAGTTTGTTCTAAGTATAATCTAGTTCTGTTCATTGCCTGATTCTTCCGTGTCTTGATCCCAGCCTGTTTGCCTCGTCCTGTCTGTTTTCTGCCCTGCCCTCTTGTTCGGCCCGTTACAGTTATAAACCGATTCAGACAGTGATGTCTGTTTGAATCGATTCAAAGGAGTCGTTATGTCGCGAATCGGACATTAGCACACATGGACGCGATGTGTGCTAATCCCGGCTGTTAGGACATTGCAAAAATTTGTGTCAACACAGAAAACGCTTCATCACTGCACAGGATTTTTATTCGTTAACTTAATTCAGGGGGAAAAAAATTCCCCGAATGTGCCACATGAAACAAGGATTCGGTCTTCCGACCTTTTACCATTTTAGTAATATGTCTGAGGGAGAGAGGGTTTGAAGACAGAGAGAGAGAGTGCGTGGGAGGGGCTCTCTGCTCTTTCTCTCCTTCAGGTAACATGCGCAGCAGTCATTTACATCACTCATAAATCGCATTAACTGATCAAAAAAGGCTTTGGCGGGACAAAAAATCACTTTGGTGGCCGCCAAAAAAATTTAAATGCAGGAAAAAATCTGTTCTAAATGTAAATGTCTTGAATTGGCAACACTTCAAAGTCTGAAAACACAACCTCCAAAAGTTTATAATTCATTTGACAAAAAAGTCTGAAGATTCTTAAATCAAAATACATTTACTTGAGAAACAAAATGACAGGAGATCAATCTTGTTTTCTGAGAAATAAGTTTATGATTAAAACAAACAATTAGGTTTCAAGCACAAACTACTTAATTCTGTTCAATTTCACAGAAAACAAGATGTTATATCTTCAATTTGCATCTCAAGTAAATGTATAATGATTTAAGGATGTTTAGGTATTTGTACTTAAAACACTTCATGCATTTCACAGTATTAATTTAACTCCCTGGGGTCGACGGTCGCGCCGGCGTGACCAGCTTACTTTTTTTTAAGATCAGTGTGAAAGACACTAAAAATACTCTGTCGATTCTTGTTACACAAATAAGTGTTATACATCATTCTAAACTGTTAAGTGTCTACTTTTATTTGTGTACACTCACAATAACAACAAAACTTTGTGCTTTTGCAAAATAAAGAAAATAAAAACGGTGCGCGTTCTGTCTTCGCAAACTGCTTTTAGAAACGCGTCACTAAAATGATTTAAAACTCAGCGAATACATGACACACAGACATGAGAAATATATCTATAGAAAGCTCTTACCCCTTACCTGCCTTACAGTCACATGACAAGGTATTCACCCCTTTCATTGTATTTTGACATGTTAAAATGACGTGAACCACTAAACATTGAAGAGAATCCTCACACTCTTTGGCTGCCACCTCTGTAGATATGTATTTTAGATGTGAAAATTAGAAAATGGAACACTTATTTTTGTGCCTTACCTGCGCAGACAATGGGGCAAAATAAAGAAAATAAACACGGTGCGCGTTCTGTCTTCGCAAACTGCTTTTAGAAACGCGTCACTAAAATGATTTGAAACTCAGCGAATACATGACACACAGACATGAGAAATATATCTATAGAAAGCTCTTACCCCTTACCTGCCTTACAGTCACATGACAAGGTATTCACCCCTTTCATTGTATTTTGACATGTTAAAATGACGTGAACCACTAAACATTGAAGAGAATCCTCACACTCTTTGGCTGCCACCTCTGTAGATATGTATTTTAGATGTGAAAATTAGAAAATGGAACACTTATTTTTGTGCCTTACCTGCGCAGACAATGGGAAAATATGTACCTTTACCGGTCTGAATCCAAAGACAGAAAGAACGACAGACAAAATTGATTGTAAACTAGGTACAGCATATACAGGGTGGAAAGATTCGATTAAGATTTGACACCTTTAACCCATGTTATTTAATCATTTCTGAGGTGATTCGTTCAATGTGATTAGTTCTCATACTTGTTGATGACAAAACACGTTTTAATAAGAAAGCTTGTGAAAGCTAGCAACAGTAAGCAAGGGGGGTGTCACTTAGTGAAGAGTCAGTTCTTCCATTCTTCCCATGTGTAATAAAAGACAGATGTTTGTGTGTATGTGGGTGTCTGGAGGTCACCCTGTCATTGACATGTTATTTACCTTATTTCAGCTACTATAGTCTGTCTTGTCTATTGGAGCAGAAACATTTCCGTAACAGTTCAGCCAATCCATGCAGAATAAAAGTATGCCAGGAATGATTTAGTGTGTGTCATGGACAGATTCTTTTATGCTTGTTTTCCTTTTCTTTTTTTGAGAACAGACTGTTTGTTTAGAAGCTTTTTTTTACTGCTTCTGCTTCCATCGCAGATGCAGAAAATGTTTGTTTAGCAGTAAATCCCTACTCGATTTCACCTTAGCTGGAAAACACTGGAGACATGGCAGGAATATTAAGAGAAGAATGAATGATAATTTGCATATTAGTCTCTTATCCAGCTCAGTGAAACATGAGCATGCACCCGGTCTGCAAATAAGATCTCTATGTCAAGTGCCACATCTAAACATAGACCCTCCATCAAACACCTGTAGTCCTAAAAATCCATCCATCCATTCTCCAAACCGCATGTCCTATATAGGGTTGTGGGGATGATGAAGCATATCCTGAGATCTCGGGTTGAAGGCAGGAAAACAGTCTGAATGGGCA
The DNA here is from genome assembly GCF_001515605.1 of Sinocyclocheilus anshuiensis. NCBI lineage: Eukaryota > Metazoa > Chordata > Actinopteri > Cypriniformes > Cyprinidae > Sinocyclocheilus > Sinocyclocheilus anshuiensis. The sequence continues at coordinate 787,243 of NW_015548278.1, forward strand.
GCCCGTCCATCACAGGGATAACACAAACAGACATCCAGTACGCACATACGTACTCACACCTGCAATTTACAGTCTTAAATGTACATGTCCTCCATATCTTTGAATAGTGGGGGAAACCAGATCAACCAGAGAAGACCCACACAGACACTGGGAGAACATGCAAGCTTCAGACAGAAAGGCATCCTGGCTCAGCTGGGACCGTGCTACCCACTGAGTCTGAAAAATGTCAAAAAATGAAACATTGAATTCAAGAGACCTGCTTAATACTGCAATCACATTCATCAACTTAGGATAGCACTTCAATCCATCTTCCAATACCCTTCCACCCAGAGAAAACTCACACCAAATAAGAACCATCAGAGAAGACCCACACAGACAATCGACACCTTTCTGTGTGGAGAACATGCAAACTCCACACACAAAGGCTTCCTGGCTAAAACAAGACTTGGACCAAGGAATTTCTTGCTATGAGGTAACAGTACTGAGCCACCGTGCCGTGATTAGCAGTCTCCAGCATCACTTCACATAAAGGAAGATCTGGCTTAGAGTGCACAGCTGACTACAACATCTGTAGGGTCTCGTAAAGCTCTTTATTATCTCCAGAGACTGTCTGTCTTACACATTATCCATACCACCTCCATTTAACACTTCATCTGTCTATCCCACATAAAAACAAATCTCAGAACTTCCACTATGCTTTTGTTCTCTCAGGCTGTGTTGATGATGTTTTTATTTTATTTACGAGACATTCAGTCTCACCTTCTACACACCAGCTTAGCACTGTGAAGTATTTCCAGTGGCTAGAGATTAAATCATTTTGTAAGTGTTTGAGTGTGTGAATAATAAAAGCATAAAATTAACTTTGGCGTGTAGCAAGTCATATGGACTACATTATGGTGCTTTTTCGCCTTTTATTGTAGTACAGTATTGTAGTACTCAAGATTTTCATGGTCTTGGTCTTGTCATGAACTTGGGAACATTTGGACTTGGTCTTAATTCAAACTCAATACCAAAACCATCTCGAGTGTTACAACACTGTGGTCTATGCCAACTTGCACATATTATCTGCTTTGTGTAATTGAGTTTCTGGACTGAAATACACTGTGAGTGCACTGCGGAGATTTTGCGTGAAATCATATTTACACTGTCTGAATTGTTCAGAACCTCTTCTGGTCTCGGTTTCCACTCAGGTCATGGCCTGGACTTACTAAAATGAGCTGGTCTCGACTACAACGCTGCTTGATAGACCCTGTACATTGTGTGTTCACTATACTGAAATTAACAGCTTAAACATTCTACCCATTCTGACTCTTTTTGTGTTCCATAGAAGAAAGACAGTCATATAGGTTTGTAATGACATGAGGGTGAGACAGTTATGACAGAATTAACTATTTAATTTAACTAATTAACTAGAAATAAAAAAATTTATGACACATCCCCAGCACCTCCTTGCAATATTCTTTGATCTGCATACCTTTGGATTTCAGGTAGTTGCCTTTTTCAATTTAGCTCCAGCCATAGATGTTGAGGTCACTACAGTATGTCTATGATGTGGGTCACAGGTTCAGAAGTTTCCTGCTGGAGGTGGTGGACTGTCCCTGCATGACTGCAGGCGGGATGTTCTCTTAGACCTCTGCTGTGATCTCTTTGCCCCAGGGCTCAACATTTGGTTGTCACCCCAAGCACCCAGCTCTTGCCTGGGGCTCTATGTTGGTCTTTCAATTGAGAACTGAAACCCTGTAACCCTACAGGGCCCTGTAAGGACTGTGGGCTTAGCCTCATGACTTATTCACAAAGACACATATCAGGACATGTTGCTCCTTTGGTTCAGGAACTGCAAAGCCAAGCATGTAAATACATACACAGTCCTGACAATATCATCTATATGAAATTGCTTAAAATCAAAGTAGTTATGACACAATAACTATTACTATTTTTTTTTCTTTTAATGTACCCTGTCTATATTTGACATGGACCCATTATAATAATATGACACCAGATGTGGTGTGGCACTGCGAGTCACCAACAGTTAATGAATGCCCCATTCTATTTCTGATGTACTACGTGTATTTGTGTTACTTCCGGCAACAGGACAAATAGATTTGGAACATTCTCATGAGATTGGAAGCTCTTGTTGTGTACCCATTGTTATTAACAACATGAAGTGCATCAAATGTTACATTACATCAAGGTTTCCCAAACTGGGGTTTGTGAAGCAACTGCAAGGGGTTCGTGAGTGTAATAAAAAGCTAACAATTCATTAAATCATAAAAGTGCTAATTCTTTACATTAAAATGTTAAATTAACAAATACATTTTAAAGAACCACAATCAAAATAAAACACTTATTAAAAAAGATGAAATATTTTATTTGTTTACCTGTATGTCATGTGACTATTAACCAACATTAAACAAAACCCTTCATAAATTTGAAATCATTTTTGTAAATCCAGTGGTCAAATGCTGTGTGGCCTCTCCATATTCTGTGTAATTATATTAATTAGTAATTAATATATTAATAATATATCAGACAGAGATGTTAGTTGATAGAGTAGTAGGGATACTGACATCCGATGACCCCTTTAAGGTCATTTGAGAATCATAAAACTGTCTTTCAGCTGGCTAAGAAAGAAATAACAGGGAGAGCCCTTAGACCGGTGAGAGGTGAGAGTAGCTGGGTTGAAATTCCCCTTCCTTATTTTTGAGATGTGTTATAAAGCATGGATTTCTTCTTTAATGGCAAATAAAAAAAACTGGGATCTTATTTTTCATTTTAAAGGAATAAATGTGTGTTCTTTGAGTCAGACGCTGCAGTGATTTTTAGCAAATGGCTTCTGATGCCCTCCCAGCCACCTCCATTGGGTATTGCCAGGCAATTGCAACCTGCCAGACATCTCAGAACAATGCTTTGAGAGCTAAGAGAGCACAGCAG
>NW_015548278.1:790219-795126 GCF_001515605.1 Sinocyclocheilus anshuiensis
GGAATGCATTTAGAGTTGTGCAGGCTGGGGAATTGGGGGCTTCTTCTCTCCTCCTCTTTTTCTTTATTTATCTTTCTTTTTCTTACTCGCTCTCTGTTGCCGGTCGATGATGAATTCCAAATCAGCCTCTGTGAAGTGTGAAATTTCAGTATTATGTTTGACATATATGGACGATCATAGCTTGATGCAAGCAACAGCCAGTGTAAAAACCCATTGCTCTCACATACAGAAGGACTATCATCTGGCATGTAAATGTCACTCATCACAAAAAATCTTTCTCAAATGGTTGTTAATGTCTCCATAAAAGCAAAGAGCTCATGTTAAATAATAATCAAATCCTTATTATACTGACGCTAAGTGAATGTAACAGTTGTCAAAGCTGATTTGACCCTGCTATACCTTAATCATTCCACCTGGTGTCTCAAACCCATGACCTTGGTGTTGCTAGCACACTGCTCTACTACTTGAGCTGTTATTCTTAATGTAAGAGAATCATCATTTAAACTCTATTATTCAGTCTCGCTCAAGTAATCTCCTATACTTAGAGATTTGCCATCACTCAGAATGTCTTACCAGTGATTTTGGTGTGAGTTATTGTTGACAAAGGCTGTAGAAAAGCCTGATACTGCTGTACTATCAAAGTCATTTGTCTTTCAAAGCAGGTAACCGCAGGAAGTGTTAGACTCAGACTTAGTCCTTCTGATGCTTCCAAGTGGAGTAAAAGGTAGGGAAACATGGGCAGTCTCACATTTACGCCCTCCTTTCACTCAGTGTGATGGAAGAACACTTACCACTGTGCTGCGCTCTCTGCTCTTAAGGAGACAGGTACTGTAGACCCTTTGTGCACATTAAAGATACAAGTGCACAGTGGGCGTCATACTTCAGGAGTGATAATATTCTATTTAGCAATGTATTATTGCTCTGTGCCGTGCCATGTTTTTGTGTATCATGTGACGGCATTAATTGATTCAATGAAAGGGCTCAGGAATCCACCTTCTGTTGTTTAGACATTTCACAAATGTTACTTCCACTTTTGTAATGTCCAAGCAAGCCTTATTAACTGGATAATTTCAGCTCTAAAATCTAACTTGACAAGCCATGTCGAAAGTTAAATAGTATATGAATGGGCCAAGTTGCTTTGATAGACATGTAGCTTGGCAGCTTTGACAGTTAGGTCAATGGACTATATTACTTAGCATATTAATTGTTTTTGATTATTATTAAAGGTGCATTCAGTTATTCTTTAGCCAGCATTAGCACTGCTGTTCTTTGTGAACTTTAGGTACCAATAACACAATGGTATTTACATTTAAATAACAATGAATTCATTCCTTTACCTGTCCAACAAAAAGAATCAACACTTCTCAGGATTCTATATCATCAGATATTTCCACCTTGTGTGTGCCGTACCGATGTTTACACTCGTTTTTTGCCTTTGTCTTCTGCTTTTCTGCTTCTTCGCAGATTCCCCCATTGTTTCAGTTGGTAGAGCAAAATAATGTGTGTTCCGTTGCCTAATTTTCGCTCTTCACATTAACAAACAACACTACACTACTAGCATATCCATAGAGGCAGCAGCTAATGAGCGTCTGGAATTTTCCAGACATTTAGTGAAACACCAAGGATTGTGTTATATCAACATGGCAAAATGCATTGAGACCACAGTTCTCTATTTTAGAGAACTGTGACATTTAGGCACAATTTAATCTGAAATAATATATAACCCAGAATATGCAGATTAGATCAAGCATATCCCATTTACTTTCTAAAAATATTTCTGACAAATCATTGAATATCTTTCAAAAATGCAATATTATGATGAACCTCTCAAACGTTGGCATATCCAGCTCTTATGTCTTCTTTGGATAAGCTCATTGTTGCAGCATGAGGACTGTAGCAGCTCATAATATAATAACCATGCATACTGTTATAGCTGCACATAATGTAATAAGTATTACATTATTAATGTCATAAAATGGTCATAATGTAATAAAAATGTTCCAATTTAATACATTTTTTTCACATAATGTAATAGATTATTGTATGAGAAATTAAGAAAACACTGTGGGAATAATGTAATCACAGTTTATAAGCTAATATCATGACATAATGTAAAACAATGTTTACAATATAAAAATAATCTTTCACAATAATAAATTTGAGCACAAAATTATGTAATAATAGTTTTATGTAAAATAAGCTATTACATTAAAAGAAAATTAGACTTATTAGGTAACCCAACATTTTTATAAAAATCGTACAAATGTTATGATTATGACATACTCCATCATTTTGAGTTGCTTTAACCCAGAAACACATTTTTTATTCACTAAATTAGAAAAATAAAGTTTCCACTTTCTAATTAGCTATGTAATTATATTGTTTTTAAATAATTTTTGAGATATAGTTATTTAAATAGTTGTTATAAAAACTTGTTTATATTCTACACCACAGGTTTTCAAACCCTGGGTCGCGAGACATAAAAAAAAAAATGCTTTACCAGGATGATTTAAGTTACATTAAAAATAAAATAAAATAACTTTTTTTCATAAAATCATAGGGTAACACTCTAATGAGAGTTATTAGTCATGTAGGTACAACATTAGAATATGTTAAAGGGACCATCAAAATAAAGTGAAACCAATCATAGTCTATATATATGTCACAAAGCAAGGCCAGACACAACAGGTAAGTGCAAATCAGGATGGTTTATTGACTGGGTAAGGGGATGACTGGAATAGGTGAGTTAAAGGCAGGTGAATGTCAACACCGTGAATGGTTCCAGGGTGCTTATCTGAGTTCTGATGGTGAGGATCGGATGCCGGTTACGTTGGAGATCGTGGAACAGTTTCCAAGGAGTCGTTGGAGGATCGCGGGAGGAACAGCAGGTAATTCGTTCTAGGAGAATTTAGCAGAGAGTCCAGAGCAGTTCGTAGGAGTGAACGGTAGACCGGACAGTGAGTGACTGTGCTGTGTGTGTATTTGTAGTTTGGCTTGATTGGTGACAGCAGGTGCGGGTGATCAGAACTCAGGTGACTGTGATCGGGTAATTATCCTGGATAGTGACTGAAGTGACTGTGATGAATCCCTGACAATATAAAAGGAATAAATATGTTAAATATATTTGACACGATTAACAGATTAACAAAAGGAAAGAAAATAAATGAAATGTGCGTTTGGTTCATTTTTGTGACACGCTCCATAAACAAGTTCACAGAGAGGAAATCAAGACGACAGAAAGCACATCCTGTTTGTTTTCTTTATTTTACAAAAGCACAATATTCTGTTTTTATTGTGAGTGTACACAGATAAAAGTAAACACTCTGCAGTTTGGAATGATGTCGTATTATATCTGTATGACCAAACATACAATATAATTTTGAAAGTACACAGTTTGTCATTTAACAGTATGTATAACTTTTTGTTGTCAAATTAAAAACTATTTTATATTCTATTTTAACTAAAGACTTTTTTTTGGCTTATACATATATAAGAAGCAATGTACCATGATTAAAACTAATAATATCAACATCAATAATAATAATAATTACATGGATTTGAATCTGGTGCTATTTGAATAAGACTTAGATTTTAAAAAATGTACTTTAAGGGAATTGCATTGTTTTTATGTGTTTATGTTAAAAAACCTATTACAGTTATGACAATATGACAATATTTTTGGTAAGTTTATAATGTAATACATTTCTCATTTTGAAAAAGTTATTATTACATTATGTGCCCAAGATTTTATTCCATTTTGAGAAAATTATTACATGATGAACATTTTATTACATCAATAATGTAATACTTACTACATTATGTGCAGTTATTACAATATGCTTAGTTATTACATTATGAGTTGCTACAACTTTGTTTCCCAGCAGACTGATTAAAAACTTGATTTGCCTGATTGAAACATGATTTCCAGAAATGGAAAAAATCAGCTGATCAGATTGGTGCTTGCTATTTTGAGAAATGTCTCTCCATTTTTGTCTGCAATATGCAACAGGCTAGATAAATCTGGTAAATCTTGACCTACGATATAACAAAAATTGGAAGTCTTTGGAGGTCACATCAGACAATGAAGATTAGCAATGCAAATATCCTCTGTTTAACACACTTCTCCTTACTCTGCCCTGAATCTCAATGAAAGCAAATGATAGCTCGCCATTGATTCAAGCATGCTAAGTGGACTTAAATATATATAGTTCAGTGCGCGTCACAAAAAAGTGAACAATTTTAATATTGTACATTCAAATCATTAAATTCCTGTGTTTTTATACAGGGTGTTGCCAATCCCTTTTGCCAACGATGATGTCAAGTTATTGTCACGTTTTATGCTCCAGTGCCATGTTTATTTATAGATGCTAATCTTTTCCATTCATTTCCACCTCCAGCTGTTTAGATACTAGAACTCAAGCATTGGCAAAGCTGCGGTGCAGTATTCACATATGTAATTCAGGTCACACATACTGTATCTGTAAAGTAATTTATTAGTGCTATATGTCAAAGACAGAAATACAGCTTGTACATTTACCTCACATCCTCCCTCCTGTCTGTCTGTATCCATTGTTTTTCTGAGCTGCACTCAGGCTGTAGTGTGTCTTTTCAAGTGTGTGTTTTTTTTTTTCGTTGGCTTTGTAAGCTGTAGTCTCCTCCAATCAGGGAATGAAAGCTGGAGTACTGCACTCTCTCTGTTGTTATCAACATATCTGTATTCATTTCACACCTGCCAAAACACTTTTTTTTTTCTTTTCTTTTCTGTATGCTTTCTGTTTGTGCATACAACATGGCAGTACATTATTATCTACTTGTGTGTGTGTGTGTGTGTGTGTGTGTGTGTTTTGTGTTGTACGCTTGAAAGCATGCTGTAGTTAGTGGTCAGCCTGTTTTTTTTTTTGTTTTTT
>NW_015548278.1:795675-809375 GCF_001515605.1 Sinocyclocheilus anshuiensis
TACATAATGAATAATAGTTATGCAAACAAATGTTACAAATATGGCAAAGATGGAAACATTTGGATTCTTGTGTTATGAGACAGGCTCGTGAGCCCATGCCGTTTCAGTTTTGCTTGACATTTGTATGTTGTTTATAATGAATGCCACTATAGCTGTCACAAAGCAAGGCCAGACACAACAGGTAAGTGCAAAACAGGATGGTTTATTGACTGGGTAAGTGGATGACTGGAATAGGTGAGTTAAAGGCAGGTGAATGTCAACACAGTGAATGGTTCCAGGGTGCTTATCTGAGTTCTGATGGTGAGGATCGGATGCCGGTTACGTTGGAGATCGTGGAACAGTTTCCAAGGAGTCGTTGGAGGATCGCGGGAGGAACAGCAGGTAATTCGTTCTAGGAGAATTTAGCAGAGAGTCCAGAGCAGTTCGTAGGAGTGAACGGTAGACCGGACAGTGAGTGACTGTGCTGTGTGTGTATTTGTAGTTTGGCTTGATTGGTGACAGCAGGTGCGGGTGATCAGAACTCAGGTGACTGTGATCGGGTAATTATCCTGGATAGTGACTGAAGTGACTGTGATGAATCCCTGACAATATAAAAGGAATAAATATGTTAAATATATTTGACACGATTAACAGATTAACAAAAGGAAAGAAAAGAAATGAAATGTGCGTTTGGTTCATTTTTGTGACACGCTCCATAAACAAGTTCACAGAGAGGAAATCAAGACGACAGAAAGCACATCCTGTTTGTTTTCTTTATTTTACAAAAGCACAATATTCTGTTTTTATTGTGAGTGTACACAGATAAAAGTAAACACTCTGCAGTTTGGAATGATGTCGTATTATATCTGTATGACCAAACATACAATATAATTTTGAAAGTACACAGTTTGTCATTTAACAGTATGTATAACTTTTTGTTGTCAAATTAAAAACTATTTTATATTCTATTTTAACTAAAGACTTTTTTTTGGCTTATACATATATAAGAAGCAATGTACCATGATTAAAACTAATAATATCAACATCAATAATAATAATAATTACATGGATTTGAATCTGGTGCTATTTGAATAAGACTTAGATTTTAAAAAATGTACTTTAAGGGAATTGCATTGTTTTTATGTGTTTATGTTAAAAAACCTATTACAGTTATGACAATATGACAATATTTTTGGTAAGTTTATAATGTAATACATTTCTCATTTTGAAAAAGTTATTATTACATTATGTGCCCAAGATTTTATTCCATTTTGAGAAAATTATTACATGATGAACATTTTATTACATCAATAATGTAATACTTACTACATTATGTGCAGTTATTACAATATGCTTAGTTATTACATTATGAGTTGCTACAACTTTGTTTCCCAGCAGACTGATTAAAAACTTGATTTGCCTGATTGAAACATGATTTCCAGAAATGGAAAAAATCAGCTGATCAGATTGGTGCTTGCTATTTTGAGAAATGTCTCTCCATTTTTGTCTGCAATATGCAACAGGCTAGATAAATCTGGTAAATCTTGACCTACGATATAACAAAAATTGGAAGTCTTTGGAGGTCACATCAGACAATGAAGATTAGCAATGCAAATATCCTCTGTTTAACACACTTCTCCTTACTCTGCCCTGAATCTCAATGAAAGCAAATGATAGCTCGCCATTGATTCAAGCATGCTAAGTGGACTTAAATATATATAGTTCAGTGCGCGTCACAAAAAAGTGAACAATTTTAATATTGTACATTCAAATCATTAAATTCCTGTGTTTTTATACAGGGTGTTGCCAATCCCTTTTGCCAACGATGATGTCAAGTTATTGTCACGTTTTATGCTCCAGTGCCATGTTTATTTATAGATGCTAATCTTTTCCATTCATTTCCACCTCCAGCTGTTTAGATACTAGAACTCAAGCATTGGCAAAGCTGCGGTGCAGTATTCACATATGTAATTCAGGTCACACATACTGTATCTGTAAAGTAATTTATTAGTGCTATATGTCAAAGACAGAAATACAGCTTGTACATTTACCTCACATCCTCCCTCCTGTCTGTCTGTATCCATTGTTTTTCTGAGCTGCACTCAGGCTGTAGTGTGTCTTTTCAAGTGTGTGTTTTTTTTTTTCGTTGGCTTTGTAAGCTGTAGTCTCCTCCAATCAGGGAATGAAAGCTGGAGTACTGCACTCTCTCTGTTGTTATCAACATATCTGTATTAATTTCACACCTGCCAAAACACTTTTTTTTTTCTTTTCTTTTCTGTATGCTTTCTGTTTGTGCATACAACATGGCAGTACATTATTATCTACTTGTGTGTGTGTGTGTGTGTGTGTGTGTGTGTTTTGTGTTGTACGCTTGAAAGCATGCTGTAGTTAGTGGTCAGCCTGTTTTTTTTTTTTTTTTTTTTTTTTTATTATTGTTTTGAGTTACATGATGGTGTTCTGGACTGCAGCCATTATAAAGTATAATAGCTCTCCTGGCAGGAAAGTATATATATATATATACACACACACACACACACACACACATATATATTAGTGTTGTCACGATACTGGAATCACTTCAATTTGAAAATATCACTTCAATACCTTGAAAATATCAATATTCAATTCCATCTTCAATATCATGGGGAAAAACTGCCACAACATACCAAATAGCAGTTTACCATAACTTTATTTATTTATTTTTAAAATAAATATAAATATAACAAGGCTCTAAAATGGGTGGGCAAACTGTTTCACTCATCCACATCAAATTTTTTGAATATAAGTGAGGGGCTGCATATATGCATGACAAATTAAGCTTTTTTTTTCTTTTTCTTTTTTTATTACCTATGAAAAAAAGCAGACTTTATTTATCCCGCTCTCTCTCTCACACATCTTTCTGCTCCCATTCTCTCCTACAAACGCACACAAATAGCTTACAGTACAGACACACAGTGGTGAGCACAGGGGGAGCAAACACACACACTGAAACTTGCCAGCGCTGACCTGTGACTTTATCAGTAAAATAGTTTTGCAGCTGAAAAGCTACATGACATTTCTCAGTAGCTCTGTAGTAACGTTGCTGTTTTTGAAGAAGTTAAACTTACTGATTCGCAATTGGTAGAGATGCTGCTGCCGAAAAATGATGAGAGATGCCCATGCAGTATTCTGGTAATTCACACGCACCCAATCTCTCTCCCTCTCTTTCTCTCTCTTGTTTGCTGTGCGCATGTGCGAGCGTCTGAGGAGTGTGTGAGCGTCTGAGCGAGTTGCGGCGTGTTTGAGTGAGTTGTTACTTTGTTGTCCTTTTCGTTTGGTTTGTTTAGATATTTTGGTTTAGTGTAGATTTAATTGTCGCTGATTTTATCACCCAAGGGCGGTGAAAAATGGGGACAGATTCAGATGGTTGTGCTCCTTTAACCGCTAAGCATGGGTGCAAATGTTTACCTGATTAATCCATAACAGTCGAGGACTGTCTAATTGCGATCAGTAGTGAAGTTAGTGCTCATAATATTGTGTCCGCATCAAGGATGAATAAAGCGGTTGTTGTCTTTTTGAGAGAAGTTGGTTTGGTTCAGCATTTGGTTGAATTTGGTTTATCCGTTAGAGATACTTTTCTACCAGTTTTGCCATTGTCGAATCCATCTAAGAAGGTTGTTCTTTCGAATGTACCTCCATTCATTACCAATGATTCACTTGTTTGTTTGTTAGGACGCTATGGTAAAATAGTGGGGCCAATTAAAATGATACCTTTAGGATTAAAAAATCCAGAACTCGAACATGTGATGTCGTTTAGACGTCAGACCTTCATGATCCTGAACACTGAATTTCAATCTTTGAATACTTCAGCAAAAACCACTTTGCTGGCTAAAGAATATACCATTTATATCAGTACGGAATCAGTGAGGTGTTTTACTTGTGGGAAGTATGGCCATACAAAACTGGTATGTTCAATGACCGATGAGGCTAGTACTAATGTGACTGAACTCAATCCTTCTACAGAACAATTGCCTTTAAATAATGAAGGCGAAAAAATTCACAGTGATGGGACTGATTAGAAAATTGAAACGCCTTCTATCTCTAAAGATGGTGAGAGTGCCAATGATGCTGTAACGAACAAACACTTTGACGATGTAGTACAAACTTCCATGAATACCATCGTAAGTGTAAATACAGTGCGTGATGAAGTAGAGAGCGCTGACGCAGGTCCCGGTGAAATCAGTGAATTGGAGAGATATGTAGAGAGTGCTGAGCTTGTGAGGGTTGGTGATGAGTCAATAGATTCTCAGGCATCAGAACTCAGCCTGGCACAGGGGGATGCTGATAGAAGGAAGTGATGTTCAGTCTATGGATTCTGACAGTGACACTTCTGATATAGCAGAATCTCAGGGAGGTTCTGAAGTGATTTGTCACAATTTTAAATTAAAGCATCCTTATTATACAGTTCGCCAAATAAATGACTTTCTTGATGATACCTTCAATCAGCGAAGACCAAAGCTTGAAAAATCCTTCCCAGATTTACAACTTTTCATTGATTCATGTACATTGGCTATGAAAAAAGCAACAGTGGAGGAGCTTGATCAACCTAAATGTTACAGGCTCAAAAACACATGATCACTGTAAAAAAAAAAAGATTAAAAGTTTGTTTTAGGAAATATCTATGGGATCATGATTGTCAGTCTATTTTTCTGGGTTTTTGGATTCCCTAGCATTTTTTTTCCCATGGCTTTCATAAATATTGGATCTTGTAACATTAATGGATGTCGGGATACAACAAAGAGACTTGCTCTGTTTAATTATTTACAATTAAAAAAAGCAGACATTATTTTTCTTCAAGAGACTCATTCTAACTTACAGAACCAGACACAGTGGAATTGTGATTGGAAGGGAAATATTTGAATGAGTCATGGGACTAATCTTAGTGCCAGTGTTGCTATACTTTTTTCTCCATGTGTCTATAATCAACCAGTTATGTTTGAGATAATCCTGGTCGACTTTTAAGAGCAGATGTTATGGTTGAACAAATAGGGTTTTCTTCTTTTAATGTATATGCTCCAAATGTTGGACAAAAGCGTGAAATATATATTTTTTAATTGTCTGGTGCTTTGTCACAGTGCCCACAGGATAATATTGTGGTAGTAGGAGGTGATTTTAATTGCACTATAAACCCTGATTTAGATAGAAATCATGATGAACCTCACCTAAGTTCTGCAGAAATAAAAAAAAAATATAACTGATTACCATGATTTTGTTGATTTATGGAGAGACACTTTTCCTGGAGTTAAACAGTATACCTGGTTAAAAACTAACTCAAATTATTTGTCTGGAGCGAGACTTGACTGATTGTATGTTGCTATGAGTAATAGTGGTAGGTTTTATAACAGCATAATAGTACCATCTTTTTTATCTGACCACCACTATATTTCTGTAGCTGTTTCTGTCCTGTCTTCTAAAATCCATAAATCACATTGGCACTTTACCAACATGTTATTACAGGATCACGCTTTTATTCACTCTTTTAACCTTTTCTGGCAATCTTGGAGAGAGGAGAGATGTAGTTTTCCTTTAAGTCAGTGGTGGGATATGGGCAAAGTGCATATTAAGTTGTTTTGCCAACAATATATTGCCCATAATACCAGAACTCTCAAAGAAAAAATGAAGTCACTAGAAGAAGTTATTCTGAGACAAAGTAGCCATGGTGACTCTGCTGATTCCATTGAGAGAAATAAATTCCTTCTAAAGACATTGTTGGAGGAGCAAGTAAAAACAGCCCTCTTAAGAACCAGATATTCTCAGCTAAATGAAATGGATGCTCCCTCTGCATTCTTCTTTGGTCTTGAAAAAAACCAAGAGAACAGAAGTACTTTCCTAAATTGAATCTACCCCAAGGTGGTGTGACAACTGACCAGCAGGAAATCCGTATTCATGCTCTTTCCTTTTATGAGGACATTTATTGTGCTGAACTGTGTGATAGAACAGCAACGGAACAACTTTTGTGTGATCTACCACATTTATCAGAAGAAGATCGACAAATCCTTGACAATCCTATATCCTTTGCTGAACTTTCTCTGACCGTCCAGGAGCTGAGCCCTGGGAAATCGCTGTTACGGAAGGAGACTCACACAGAGGATTAGAAAAACCACAATGTTAATTTATTTTCAGCAAGTGAAGCAGAGGGTACGGGCAGGTGAGTATTAAAGTTAGTTCGGAAGTCCTTTGGGAAGATGAGGAGAGATAACTCTAGTAATAGGGATTCCCAAGAGATCGTGGAAGTGAGACAGAGGATAGCACACACCTCAGATGATGAGTGACGGGGTATCCACGGAGCAGGGGACTGGAACGAACACTGGAGGAAACACAGGAGGTAAGTACAACTGGTAGGTAAGTCTTTCAATGAATCTCACGGATATCATGGAGAGAAAGTCCACATTGTTGGAACGAAATCGGACACTGGAGTGATGTGAGGTGTGTGCTTATGAATGGGAGCTGAGGGTGATTGTTGATCCGTGACAGGTGCGTGTGATCAGAACTCAGGTGATGGTGTTCGCTGTGATTTTGAGATGGCTGAGCCTGGCCGATCTGTGACAATCGCCTGGTCTAGATGGTCTTTCAGCAGAATTTTATCGTATTTTCTGGAATTTGATTGGGGAGGACTTGTATGCAGTCTTTCTGGAAAGTTTTAATCAAGGGAAACTTCCACTGAGCTGTCGGAGGGCAGTTGTAAAAAGTTTAAAATTTTGTCTAAAATAATAACTAATATACTTAAAAAATATATGACAAATGTAATCCATGAAGATCAGTCATTTTGTGTCCCTAAACGTAAAATTTTCGATAATCTTTTTCTCATAAGAGACATTATTACAGTTGCACAAAGACACAAACTGGACATTGGATTCCTTTCCTTGGATCAGGAAAAAGCTTTCGATAGGGTGGACCATCATTATTTGTTTAAGACCCTGGAAGCTTTTGGTTTTGGTACAGATTTTATTTCTCTTGTCAAGCTTCTGTACAGTGACATTTACAGTATGCTACGGATTAATGGGTCTTTAATTAGGCCTTTCCCTGTGACTAGAGGAATAAGACAAGGATGCCCTCTGTCTGGTGTGCTGTACTCTATTTCTATTGAACCTCTGCTAGTTATGCTGCGGAAACAGCTGTGTGGTATTGGTGTCCCATGTTTTCCAGAAGTAGCCCCTGTGAAGCTTACAGCTTACGCAGTTGATGTAACAGTGATAATTAAGAGCACTGATGATGTTACTAAACTTATTTCTTGCTTGAATATGTTTCAGAAAGCTACATCTGCTCGTATTAACTGCTCGCATCTTTGTTGTTGGGAGAATGGGACCACCTTGATTGCCACAACAATGTAAATGGGCTCAGGATGGTTTTAAAGTACTTCGTGTTTTTTTTGGGACAGCCCAATTCACCGAAAATAATTGGGTGGGATTAGCAAATCGGGTGATTGGTAGATTACAGAAATGGCGATGGATTCTCCCGCAGCTTTCTTTTAGAGGGAGGTGCTTGATTATTAATAATTTGGCAGCCTCAATGTTGTGGCATAGAGTTACTGTTTTAAATCCTCCTAAGGAATTGCTTATTACCATTCAAAAAGCTTTTGTGGATTTTTTTTTGGAATGGTCATCATTGGCTTATTCCTGGGATACTTTACCTTCCTGTGGCAGAGGGAGGTCAAGGACTAATACATATAGAGTGAAAAATATTAGCAATGAGATTACAAACATTGCAGAGGCTTTTGTATTGTTCTGCTCCTTTACAATGGGTTACATTTGGTTTGTCTATATTAACAGACCTAGGTGGAATAGGCCTTGATAAACAGTTGTTTTTGGAAAAGCCCTTTGAAGAAAGGGCACGCTGGCTCTTCCCTAATTTGTATGTGTCAGTTATTAAATCATGGAAATATTTACATCTTTCAAGAACAGAAGATGTGCACTATGGGATTTCAGAACCTTTGTTTTTTAATCCCCTTATAAAATTACCATCCAGTTTGTCTTGTTTTATTCCACAATTTTTAAGTGTTGGGGTCAGTAAAGTGATGGATTTAATTGATTTGACACAATGTCAGTGGCGAACTGGGCTGTCACTTGCTGCACAGGTTAAATTAAAATCTCTGAGAACTGTGGATAGGATAATCAAGTGTGTTAAGGATGCCTTTCCTCCTGCATTAATTTCCTTTATAAATTCAGCCCTGGTAAATGGTTTCTTACCTCAGAACTTCCCCGAGCTGAAGGTGATCCCTAAAGATATGGGAGTTGGGGGTAATATGAATCAGACTACATTGTTGAAGGGGTATGGTGATTTGGTTTTTCATAATGTGGCGAAGAAAACTCTTTATTATATTTGTGTTAAATCTGTGCATGTTGGACAGTTGCAAGGAAGACCAGATACTAAATGGATGAATAAGATTTCTATTCGTGAGGGAGTATATCCGTCATGGAGAGTATTATATAAACCTCCTGTATCTAAGCGATGTGGAGATCTTCAGTGGAGAGTACTCCATTGTGCTATAGCCTTAAATAGTTTAGTTTCAAAATTCAATGAGATGGTTTTACTGTGTCCATTCTGTAATGCTCATGATACTGTTTTTCACATGTTTTTTGAATGTCCAAGACTTGGTGCTTTGTTCGTAATACTTGAAAAATGTATTATAAAATTGGGGTTTTTGTACAACAATATTTTGTTTATTTTAGGATATCAATATAGAAGGTCGTGGCAACAACAATGTGTTTTCCTAATGGGCCAAGCTAAGCTAGCCATTTTGAAATCCCATCAGTGTAAAAATGCAGGAAAGGATGTTGATATGGTAGCAATGTTTAAGTCTTTAATAGAATCCCGAGTGATCATTGAGTATACATATTATCAATATACTGATAATGTTGCTTTTTTGAATGGAGGTGGGGTGTGAGAGAGGCACTGCTGTCTGTGAGTGAAAATGGAAGCTTAGTATTTAATTGGTACAATGGTTTTGATTTTTTGTTAATTATTTGTAATTGTATTTTGTTAATGATTGTTAATAATTTTTAAACCCTTATTGTTTTGAATAAAAGGGTTTTAAAAGTCAAAAGTCTCTCTCTCTCTCTCTCCCTTTCTTTCTCTCTGTCTCTCTCTCATAACTGCATTAGTCTGCATATTATTGCTGAAGCCTCCGTTACTAACATAGATACATAGTACATAAAATAAAATGACGTTTTGTATTCAGCAATGGGATTCTGCATTAGAGAACACTGTAACAAGTTCTATGGATTATGATTAATTTTTGTTTGCTGTTTTGGAGTGGTAATATTATATATTAATTAGGCAAGGGGGACCCAAACTTTTCTTTTGCCTGTGTCACAATAAGAGGTAAATCCAACCCAGTCGATATTACTGAGCACATTTTAATTCTGATTGGAAATAGGCCTACCAGACACGTACCTGTTATATACTGCACTGCAGGCTATCACACCATCTATTGGAATTTTTCTGATATTGTTTAAAATTAGTCATTTTGGACTAACTGGCTCACGGGCCAGAAGAAAGTACCCGGCAGATCGTAGTTTGCCCCCTCTGCTCTAAAACATGACGATGAGGTTTATTTTTACATTAATGAAAACTTCTTGAGTTGGTAAAGCACTGGAGAAAATCTTATAATTTACATATGTTTACTTCAGATTTCTTTAGAGATTTATTTTATTCTATAAATATATTTTATATATTTATTTTTTCGTATTTTTACCCAAAATAGGGTGATGTGAGCATTATGGAGCGCTAAAATAAAGTCTAAATATGCCTCACAGAAGTAATATAACTTATGCCGTTCCAGGAAATCCATAATATGGACATCTAGCTATCCAGCTATTGCTGTAAAAAAAATAGTATTGAAAACAAAAGAGTATTGAAACCATTTTTAAAGTGTTTTTAAAATGATACCTTATAAGAATTGTCTCTTAAGAATAATTTGCTCATTAATTGGACTGGTATTTGTGACATTCACCGCAAATGAAATTTATCAGCAGCCAAGTGACTTTGTACAACCCACTTTGCCCCACTTGATTTATATATATATACAGGATGCACATCCCAATGTTAATAGAACTATTAATAATGCTTTCATATTTAATGTGCAAAGATTTTTCCCCCCAGATTTTTTCCACAAATCTGATCAGTTTACTGTTTAGCTTAAAATTGTACGTGTCAATCAATTATATAATGATGGCTGTTATATATATATATATATATATATATATATTAAAATTAATGTAATACATTATACAATACATTACTTTAACTATTTAAACAGAAGAGAAGAAAACAAAACAAAAGAAAACGTAAACTATCAGCAAATATTTGGTCTAAGATTCTGGTATGCACATGTATGCATGTGCACATTTAAGCATTAATCAGACTCATTACTAATACATTCTCTTAATTTGTCTCATGTCATTAAGAAGCAGAGCATTGTGGGTAAACAGCTGTTATTGTCATTCGGAGTGCATATGTGGGGCAGGACAGGGTGAAAGGCTCCACTGGTGGTTAGCTCTGTAATGCCCTCTCAGGTTCACCCTGAAGAGGAAGAGATAAATAGTGCTGAAGAACAGAAACAGAGAGAGTCAGAGACAGAGAAAGGGACTTTAATGAGTCTCTGTAATGGGTGTCCCAGTAAGCAGGCTCTGGCTACTGTTATCTCCAGGCTAATGATGTCTGCCGCGCTATTCAATTAGGACATGAACAAGGTCACTAACAGCTCAGGCCTTAAAGAGTTTAATGCCGCCCTCTTCACTAGACTTCCACTCCATTAGTCTGTGTTGAGTCCAATAAAAACATCACCTGCAAGAACACAGGGCACAGCCGCATGCTACTTTCAACTCTATTTGCATGCATTCTGCTTTTAAGTTCAAATGCTTTGTGTCTACTGACCGTCTGCTTGTGATTCCTATATTTTGGCAGCATCTGTATGAACAAGAGATGTAATGTTCTCTGCTCTGCTTTATTGAGTTTATTGTCTGTTATTCACATCTGATTCATCGTTAGTTTGAAATAGCTCCTGTCACGCTCGTGTTGATGTTTCATGCGAAGGAACTTCCATTCATTTATCAAATTTGTTTAATTTATAGCTACTGCCAAATATTTAGCAAGAAAAGTGTTTTAGGCTTAATATATCAATTTATTTGTCTCACATTTGGAAAATAGTTCTCTTTTACATTAGTGTTTCTCAGCAGGGCTGTTCAGAGAGCATCGGGGGGCGCTGGAAGTGTGTGTTCTTGGGGGGCGTTTGGTTAAGGCGAGTGTACACTAAAGATGAGCTGAAACTTGCAAAAGAAAATGGTCTGCCACATCCTAACACTGTCTCTACAGTGGATTCATCAAAGCGCACTTTCTATTTTTCTGTCAACTTGTCGGTAGCGCAAGCGCATGAGTGCATCAGAAATAGAACGCGGCATCCGTTTACTGTAGCACTCGCTCTCAGTTACTGAACGACTGATTATAACTCGATCTATGTGCTTTGACGCATCATGTTGCACCATTTGCACCCGGTGTAGTTGTGTTAGTTAGTGTTAGATGCTAGTTTACACCAATACTATTACTTCTAGAATAGACGGTGTATCATTTCCATAGCATCGACTCTTTACATAAGAGTTCGCTCAGCTTTCTGTAGCGCAGCTGCCGAACTTCCCGTGAAAACAACAGCAAGCATTTGACACAATGAAGCGTGAGATGCTTTTTCTTGTTTAGAAATATTAATATGAATGCTTTTTGTTTGCTGATTGGCTGCGGTTGGTTTGAATGCCAAATTTCAAAACAGCTTAGGCTATTCAGCACTCATAAATATAGCCTAAATTATATTCATGTGGCTTTTTTTTGCTCTTTGGGAAACTAATGATAATGATATTTCAAGTCCAGTCAAATCAAATATGCAATGAATGCCATGTGTCATTCAATGACATATTTTTTTAAATATACATGGGCTTATAATCAGTCAGTAAGATTTTTAAATAGTTTTAAAACAAATCTCTTCTGCTCAGTAAGGTTGAAAGTTGCATTTATTATTATTATTATTACAGCTGGCACACCACACTGACAAAAAAGCAAGATTTGAAATGTAATGAACTATAACAAAGTTATAAATGAGGACAGCACTAAAATAGTAATTATTTTGAAAATGAGTTTTCTTTGAAGTATTTGTAAGCAAACTTTTAAATATTCTCACAAAATCATGAAATATAGTAAAGAAGGGTTTACATTTCTTCCATTTGCTTGTGTAAGTGTGATATTTACCCACCAAAATTACCATGTCCACTATGTTAGAAACAAAGGAAATTATATCAATGTATTCTCAAAAAACAGGGTATTTTCTAAAACTAAGGGAAAAGTATATATTTTTTTTTTCACTGAAAGCTAAAACATCCAAACATATGACAGCAGTAAAAATTGTGTACAAGAGTTCCAGGAACGGAAGAACAAACTAAAATCTCTTCTGTAAAAATGCCCCTGTGGATACAGTATATTCTAAACAGGATTTTTTTATCAAGTCTCTTTAAATTTGGAATTTGGTAATGTAAATATAATAACAGTCCTCATTATAAGCACAACATAATAATTTAGAAACAAAGGAAAGTATATCAATGTATTCTCAAAAAACAGGGTATTTTCTAAAACTAAGGGAAAAGTATATTTTTTTTTTTTCACTGAAAGCTAAAACATCCAAACATATGACAGCAGTAAAAATTGTGTACAAGAGTTCCAGGAACGGAAGAACAAACTAAAATCTCTTCTGTAAAAATGCCCCTGTGGATACAGTATATTCTAAACAGGATTTTTTTATCAAGTCTCTTTAAATTTGGAATTTGGTAATGTAAATATAATAACAGTCCTCATTATAAGCACAACATAATAATCAACTTTAATATTCGGTGAAGACATTTAGACTATGTTTTATTTGATGGGGGGCAGTGAGGGACCTGGCTAATGGGTAGGGGGACGCTTGCCCAAAAAAGATTGAGAACCACTGCTCTACATAGTTTTTACAACACATGGACCAAATACAAATGATATATGCATTTTCTGGCCTTTAGAAATTAAAACGCCCTCAGGCTTTTCAGAGCCTTATACTTTATTTAACAAATAAATCTTCCAGCATTGCTGGAAAAAAAATATCAACACAACCAAAATTTGGGCTCAGTAAAATTATTTATTATATTGAAATAAATTAATACTTTTATTCGGCAAGGATGCATTAAATTGCTCAAAAGTGACAGTAAAGACATTTGTAATGTTACAACATTTCAAATAAATGCTGTTCTTTTGAATTTTTTATTCATCAAATAATCCTGGAAAAAAAACTTATCATGTTTACTACAAACATATTAAGCAACAAAACAGCCTTCAACATTGATAATAAAAAGAACAAGTTTCTTGAGAAGCCAATCAACATATTAAAATGATTTCTGAAGGATAATGTGACACTAAAGACTGGAGTAATGGTTGTCAAAAAACAGCTTTCAATGACATTTTATTATTTTTTTTACAGATATTAAAATTTTTAATAATTTTTCACATAATTACTAATTTGATTGTATTTCTTATCAAATAAATGCAGCTTAATTGAGCATAAGATACTTCTTCTTATGAGATAAATCTTACCATCCCCAAACAACTGTATGTCACACTAATGGCACTTTTCCACTGCATGGTACGGCACGGTACGGCTCGGCCAGGGTAACCTT